>NC_142928.1:178579619-178882119 GCF_046866305.1 Octopus bimaculoides | reverse complement strand
GTTCTGAGTTCAAATACAGGAAGATACTAGAGAGAGAGAGAGAGAGAGAAAAAAAAAAGGGAACAAGCTATTATCTATAAATTTATTTCAACAAAAAACCAGGAGACTGGAGCGAGCGATACAGGCCCAGGCTGGAAAATTCCAACGGCCTGTCAGGGGGATAAAAACGTCGCCCGCGGAAGACGCTTTGGCACAGTAGAGGTGAGGTTCCCAGCTGGAAAAAAAAACAAAAACAAAGAATGTCCAACAGCGACCCATAAAAGTGAATAATTGTGGCTAATTCTGACATACCTTAAACGGAGGGTGGTTAAAATAAAGGCGGCAGAGGCACCACCAGAAGTGGACATCTCTTTGCTGGTGTTAGCCATATCATACTGAGAATAAAGCAACAGACTTCAGCTCCGGCATCCGAAACTTTGAGTTTTATTATGACATCCAACTAATTGTCACATATTATATTTATATATATATTATATATATGTATCTGAGCTTCATAAATTGCGCGCGCATGCACACACACTCTTGCTCTCTCTGTCTCTGTCTCTTTCTCTCTCTCACACACACACGTGCGTCCTTGCCATCAAACAACGTTCCTCCAAACCAGGTATTTATACTACCTTGCTAACTTCGCTCAGGCACACACATTCAATCAATAAAAATACCCACTGAGTCTCTCCCCAAGCATCTATTCTATGACAAGAGGCGTTACGCTTCACATGAAACATTACTTCTAGCTTTTCTTTACAAAACACCCCCATCACTTCTCACTTTTCTTTACAAAACACCCCCATCACATACATTCGAGTGAAGTGCACGCTCTCTCTCTCTCTCTCTTTCTCTCTCTCTCTCTCTCTCTCTCTCTCTCTCTCTCTCTCTCTCTCTCTCTCTCCCCACCAAGATAATTCCACCCCATTACATTTAATCATGAGAGCCTCGAAACATATCAATAGTTTTAACACGCCACTTACTGTGTGTCTATAAGTGCGTGTGTATGTGTTTTATATAATTTTCTTTCCTACATGATTTATTCTTGTTCTTTCCCGTTCTTATCGAGATATGGATGATACAGCTAGTTGCAGAATTTACCCCGGAGGAAAAAAGAAACACTGATAATCATTCTTTCAAATTTTGGCACAAGGCCAGCAATATTCTTAGGGGAAGAGGATTAGTCGATAACATCGATACCAGGGCTCAACCGGTACTATTTTATTGACCCCGAAAGGAAGTAAGGCAAAGTCAACTTCGATGGATTTTAAACTAAGAACGTAAAAAGCTGAAAGAAATGCCGCCAGGAACTTTGTCCGACGCGCTAACAATTCTGCCTGCTTACCGACTTGAAAATAATAATAATCATTAATAATAATAATAATAATAATAATAATAATCATTAATAATAATCATAATTTTTTCTACTACAACCTGAAATTTTGTTAAAAGAAGCGCATGTCATGGTCAACACAGTTATATGATTAATAAAAACGTCTGCTGACATCTGCTAAAAAGAACGAACGATGAACAGTACTGCCGACTATATGAAAAGCCTAAAGAGAAGTCGCCTGCTTTAGGTTTCTCTGTTAAAAAGAGCGGACGTGACCGACAACGCTACTAGCCATAAGACTTACTCTAAAGCAAAATTCTCTACTTACAACCGTCAATATGAACGGAGGATATCGACATCACCAGCCCTATGACCAATCATCTAACGTAGTACCAAAACCTAGCAACCAAACACCATGACCAAGAAGAAGATGCCGAACATCTTTAAATAGCCTAAACTATTTCCGTTTCCTTATTTATTTCTTATTCATTAATGCAGCGAGCTGGCAGAATCGTTAGCACGCCGGACAAAATGCTTCGCGGCATTTCGTCCGTCCTTACGTTCTGACTTCAAATTCTTTGTCTTTCATCCTTTCAGGGTCGATAAAAAATGCTGGCCTTGTGCCTATAGTAGAAAGGGTTATTTCATATTCATTGATGAGTAGCCAGGACTAATGTCGGCTGCCATATACTTCTGTCTTCAATGTTCAATGCAAACAAATTTTTGTAATTGCTTAATCATCAATTCTCATGCATATTAGGTTAATCCCTTTCTAGCAATCCCGCTTTCTTTCAATAATGGCTTACGATATTTTGTAAGCTAAATTTTAACTTGTCAGATCAGCGTATTGACTAACACTTCGCTACATAGGTCTAGTATAATATTCCTATTAAACTAAGCATCAAAGTTAAAATTCGTATCAAAATAATGAATCGTTTTGTATTATTGTTATCACTTATCAATATCTTATTCTCAGTATCTTATTAACAGTATCAGTATTAGAGTTTTTAATTAAAAGTTTTAATTTGAATTACACGCAACTAAAACAATAAAATTGAATTTTGTAAATTAATTACTTGCATCTATTAATTCGCGACTCGTCCAAATCGTTAATCATAAGTGGATGTCGATGAAATTTAAGCAAAACAGAAATTTTTAATTTTAATTTCATAATGTATTACAGAAATGATAAGAAACAAGTAATTATAGTATAGCTATGTTCTTTCGTAGATAATCTAAAAATAAGTCTTTTCCCTGATTTTTACAGTCGTGTTGAACAATAGTTAAAGATCTCTCAGTAATCTTCATTTTTCTTTAAATGTATTTCTAAAAAATAGCACTTGGTGAATTATAATAATACTTTGTAATAATAGCATTACTCTACTAAATTACTATATGAGTTTATATTTGGAGAAAAAAAAAAATCAGAATTACTAAGAATTTAAATATCAAAATTCATCCTCACATCCAGTTCAATCTCAAATATTCATTTTGTGCACAAGCTGTTATTTTCTTTTCTATATACATTCTTAGAATAAATAAATATGTTATTGAGTTATAATCAATGCATTATTAGTGTAATAGCTAATGTTTGGTACAGAAAATGGAAAATGCAGAAGTACCTATAGTTTTTATACTAACAAGACAACTTCACAGATAGTCAGAAATCATGAACAAAAGAAGTAACAATTCGGAAATGTGAAGCTTTTATGTTCCAAAATTTTTTGCCCAAAGTTCCAACCAAAAACCCACTAAAATAGTAGTAGATTGGTTTAGTGGGTTTTGAACAACTTGTTATTTTTTAAAGATTCTTTCCAGAATTTCTGACATGTCGTCTGACTTGCACAAAATATTTGTGAACGAGAGACTCAGCAACAAAGGGAGAAGGTGGCGATTAGGGTTTATTTGAGGTTGGATAGCAGTGCGATAATCAGTATAGGGATCCAGTGAATTAGCCGAGGCCCAGGGGATACTGGCACCACTAGAGAGTTTGATCACAACATTATGTGTAAAATAAAAGATCAGTATGGAATGTCAGCCGGACCAGAAAACTCTGGCGCACAGACAGAAATATGTCATAGAATGTAGCAAGAGTCATCACTCAACAGAAAGCAAACCTAAAGCATATGGTGTTGGTGTTAGGCTTTACTCATTAATTATCCCGAGTAAAAAATCGTGGAATATACGATTAAAATTTCCTTAATGATTTTACCGAAAAAATAATTTTAATATCTGAAAGTAAGAACTCCAAATGGTGAAAGCAAAAGCGGTCATTGTGTTGCATTCAGTTCTGGAATGCAGCATTGTATTGTCTGCCTTGTAAGCTTTTCTGTTATACGGTGGGCTCACAAATGCAAAAGCCATAGTCCATCATGTTATCTATTTAAGGTTGACCTACAGAGCAGAAATGGAGAAAGATGTTTGATAGATTACCTGGACATAAAACTTTACAGCACACAAAAGCCGTTGTCTAGCAAGCTGTGAGTTACAGTGGAGGTTAGAAAAGTAATTCTGAGATTGATGCGATCTCTCACCAAGTAATCATCTGCAAGACTGAGAAATGGCGAAATATACTTACTAGCATAATTGTTGTAGGAATTTTTCTTAGGCAGAGGAAACTTAGGATCTTTGCGAGGAACCCATTTACCCAGTTTGCTGACTTTTCCGATGGCATGCAGGTGTTGATGAATGGTTAAATGACCAAACCCAAGCTTCTCTGCTAGTTCCTCAGCAGTTACGATGGGATTTTGTTCCACCAGGATTTGCAGGACGTCCTCGTCGAGCTCTACAGGCCTCTCAGGACGAGGCTCGTCTTTTAGGCTGTAATTTCCGGCTCGGAATTTCTGGAACCACCGTTGGCACTGGCTTACGTTTATTGTCCGATCCCCATATATTGCATTAATATTCCTTGCACTTTCCTTTGCGTTGTTGCCTTTATTAAACTCATAAAGCAAAATATGCCGAGTATGTTCCTTTGTCACTTCCATTATAGCTTTGAGAATATAACTGTTAAAATCGAACTGCACTCTTCAAAACTTGCACTAAGAATAAGTGTTAGGTAAAATTACTACCTGCTTTTACAGCAGGTTGATGCATGTAGTTTATCCCGCCCTACTCGGACTTTTAGTTCATGCAATTGAAAACGCTGCATTACTTATGGGATGACGCAATATATATATATATATATATATATATATATATATATATATATATATATATATATATATATATATATATATATATATATATATATATGCATATGTATATATACTCACACACATATAAATGCACTCGCACACACACACACACACACACACATGCGCGTGCGCCGGTACGCACAGACATTCAAACTCTTGCACACAACCCACATTTCAAAATGAGTTGTGTAAACTAGGAATGCACCAATGCAACTCACTTCGGCTATAAAGTTTACGACTTATGATATGAGAACAATTAAACAATCTCCCCCCCCTCTCTCTCTCTCTCTCTCTCAGACGAAATGACATACTCCTCTTCTCCTCACTGCATACAAACTTAAATTCGTGAAATGCACCATCTAGTTTTTGTCGAAACACTCCACTCCCCTCTTACCAGATTTCTTAGCCTCATTAAGCTTGAACTATGTCGAACCAACGAGGATACTCTGAATAAGCGAGGGTCATCTTATTTCGTCTAGCGTATCGAATTGTCCCAAATAATTCTGTTACCAGAGTGTTACTTGCATGTATTTAGTATTTTAGTTTTAGTAAATGCTTACGATATTGCACGGGGAATTTTTTTGGAAGATCACGGCATGTCATTGTTGATATTTCATGTTTGCCATCACTGTTCTATGCAGTCATTAAAGTTATTAGTGATTGCATAGAATCGCAGCCAGATCTCCCTCAGATTACATGTTCAACGCCTTGAAATCGAAAGGACATTTTAAACAATTTAGTCCTTGGTCTACAAAAGGACAGCGGAAATGCTTTTCTGTATGCTTTAGATTTGTTGTATAAACGGCTCCTGATGTTAGATGGTGTATGTGGGGAGGGGGAGCTTTATTGTGAAAACATTTTTTTTTTATTACTAAATATGAATGGCCATGGCATAGATAGATTTAGGGAAGATAATGTTAAAATAATAAAATAAGAACAGTAATAAATGAGTGAAGAAAAAAATATATAGTGCGTGTATTTATTTAGCAAAATTTTTTTAAAAAAATGACCGTCCCGAAATACAACAATATCGGTTTCAACACACGGTTTCACATCAAGAATCTTGCAAAACGAATTAATAAACGTAATGTTTTTTTTACTTTTATTTTTTAGTCAATTATTCTTGTGAATAACCTTACTAGAATTAATTTTCTAGATATAACGTTAAATTTGGGCGCTGATTTCTTTCGGGATTGTGATCTTAATGAAAAATTATTTTTGGAAACTGAAAGAAGCCCGTCGTATATATATATGTATATGTGTATATATGTGTGTCTGTGTCTGTCCCCCTAACGTCGCTTGACAACCGATGCTGGTGTGTTTATGTCCCCGTAACTTAGCGGTTCGGCAAAAGAGACCGATAGAATAAGTACAAGCTTACAAACAAGAAGTCCTGGGGTCGATTTGCTCGATTAAAGGTGGTGCTCCAGCATGGCCGCAGTCAAATAACTGAAACAAGTAAAAGAGTATTAATAAGGGTTCTAATCACCTTCATATTACGGTATCGACCAGACTATCAGATGTTGTTATACATCGCTGGTCACAATGCACTCCGCATTGTTTTAGCTTTCGAATGAGCCACCTGCTGACTAGGCGAGCAGGCCAATCATCCTCATATATTCTCTGTAATTTAATCTCCAATGTTTATAGACCTATATTATGTTTATCTTCAAATCTTTTACTAAGGCTTCAAAATTCTATAACGAAGCTTTTAAACTCTGGTGGTTTCTCAGATAAGAAACTATGTATACTCAGACTATTAGTTCCTCGATGTAGAGGTAAAACTAAAAAAATTACGTAGATGGGAAAGGCAAAGATTTTACCTTGTATTCTATTTGGGTACGGATGCAACTTCCTTAGATTATACATTAATAGAGTTATATGTATTAACATCGGATTTTTAACAGATGTTGATGGATACTATTTGACAATAATCTCTTATGAATATTTTTATCTAAACTATAAAGACTCTTGGTTTTATCAGAATTAACACACATCTTATTTTGGTTAGTCAAAAAATTTAGGTTACTCTTTGAATAGCTCCGAAATTTGCTATCAAATCTCAGGAATCCGACTTTTCTTATTAGATTAAATAAATTCGTTTCAAATAATTCCAGATGTTTTTTGAAAGTGTCTGCATGTCTTTAATCCGTATCTGTGTCGCTACCTATACCTGGTTTTCTGGTCATCAAAGAAGTATACTTGTCATTTCATTCTTCTCACTAAATTCCTTTTCTTAAATATAACTTTTAAGTATGGTTTCCTTGAACGAATTGTAATATTCTTGCAAAAAAAAAACTTAAGAGATATTGTTCTATTTTCAGTTATTTAGATACATCGTATTATAGTGCTCTACTCTATGTTCAGGAACTGTAGATGTCTACGTAAATACTTCAGTACATAGAATAATGAAATTAAGGGGGTACTCGATAATGAAAGTCAAGTATAAAAATATATGTATTAAATATTATATATTGAAATATCAGATTTCGTGACTCCTAGTTTCACGGCATTAATCTTTGAACGAAATCTTAGGAATGAAATAAAAAATGTTATCCAGAATATTCAGGTAACGAAAATACGCTTAAGGATCTTTTAAGCAATTTTGCTAACCACCCTAAATGTAGATTAATCAGTATTGTGAAAATCAGATTTACACTTAATCAGTAAGAAAATCTTTGATCCTATTATTTTTAGAGTTAGAGAAGTAGTCCACCTTCATTTATAGCACAATTAAGTTATCAGTCATAGAATGGTTTCGTAATATCTATGCTAAAAACTGAATTTGATATTACGAATTTTTATCCCTGCGTCAATAAACCATCCTACTTAATCATTAGTCTTTATGAACTGATTCGTTAAGGCGTAGTGAGGATGACAGTGTGTTTTAAAAATAATTACTGTCGTGAGTAACCTTAGAAAAGTAAATGTTTGGTCAGCTGAAAGCAGTTTTGGTACAAATTTGGCAGATACGCGTCTCATACATAAATCTTCTGCGATAATGGACTAAACCGAACCGTAACTAATTTGCACATCCTCTGATAACTCACGGATAGTGATTTGACGATTTTCCCTCACAGCTGCCGCACATCTGCGATGTTTTTCTCAGTTTGCTGGTTGCGTGTCTCCCAGAACGTTCGTCAACATCGACATTTTTTCGGTCATCTTGAAAACGTCTGAACCACTCGTACACTTGTGTGCGGCTCATACACTCCTCTCCATACACATTTTGCAACTTTGCATAGAACTCTGAGCAGGTATCGCCAAGACAACTTTCTCTGTCATGGTCAATGCGACGATCAAACGCTACACACCTTCCTTCCAAGCACTGCTGTAAACAGCGGAAGTTAGCTAGAACGCTAAAACTTAGTGCGCATGCACAGCAGAGTTCAAGGTCAATTCGTGCCAAGCGGCTTCACTTTGCTTGCTTTAGCTTTGTTTCTATAGCAACAGTCAGGATACTTATTCATCAGACCTCGTATACACACATATCGATAAAAAAAAAGAAGCACTCCGTCGGTTACGACGACGAGGGTCCCAGCTGATGCGATCAACAGAACAGGCTGCTCGTGAAATTAACGTGCAAGTGGCTGAGCACTCCACAGACACGTGTACCCTTCTCGTAGCTCTCAGGGAGATTCAGCGTGACACAGAGTGTGACAAGGCCGGCCCTTTGAAATACAGGTACTACTCATTTTTGCCAGATGAGTGGACTGGAGCAACGTGAAATAAAGTGTCTTGCTCAAGGACACAACACGTCGCCGAGAATTGAACTCACGACCTTACGATCGTGAGCCGAATGCCCTAACCACCAAGCCACGCGCCTTCACACACACAGATACATACATACATACATACATACATACATACATACATATAACGATGAAAGTTCCTTCCCGAGCCACATACTCATAAAGCCGGTTTCCCGGATTCTGTGGCGTATATATTCTCCACCTCCTGAACGGGATCTGTCGCAAGATTATTTTTGCCAGCTGAGTGAACTCGAACAGCGTGAAATGCAATGTTTGCTCTAGAACACAACGCACCGCCTCGTCAGGAATCGAAACTACACTCTTACGATCTTGAGTGCAATACCCTTCCCACTAAACCTTGCGGCCACGCACGCGCGCACGCACTCTCCCACACACATTCATATATACGTAGGTACATAAATACACACTACAAGGACACATAGTGCTGCTTGTTTTTGTTTTTTTAATAACCCGAATATATAATGAAATTTTCCAAGCTTGTAGGGTGAGAGCCGAGAAAAGTTTGGCTGTTATTTCTAGCGTATAATTTGAATTGCATTAAGTACATATTAAATAATTAACTTTCAATAATTAATACTCTATGTACATTGGTGAAAACAGAGAGACCAAATTAAGGAATTCCTTGACTATTTGTACAAACATTCAAGCTAATGATTAGGTCACACCATAGAATTTTCTTAGCTCGACGAACTAAAAGTTTTTGGTAGTTATTCTATTCTATCTGAAAATCCACTACAGTTAAAATGCTTCATTTCAGAATTCGGAAACTTTTCTAAAACCAAACACGAACAAGAATAGCAGCGCAGCAGTATAAACAGGAATGGCATATCAGTCCAGCGTCATTCTGCTCTAACAATACACCATGATGGAAAGAAGAGAACGTTCTTAAGAAAGAGCGGTTTCGATCTTTCGGGATAAAGAAGGAAGTTTATCATGTGAAGCAAATAGTAAAATGCCAACAAACTGTGAAAGAACTGATTCACGAAGCGAATAAGTTTCCGAATGACCTTGCTCTTTCTTTGCATCACAATTGAGAAATGATTCTACTCTGACATGGTAATTGTGTTTATCGCTAAACAATCACAGTCCGAAAGTACGAGTATATAAATTTTGCTAGAGTATCTTTATGCTACGTTCTGTGTGAGGCCGTCGGGGGCGTTAGGTTGGGATTCTCTCTGCAAATTCTTTATACACAAAGAGATAGAGTATTTACCATGACAGAAAAGAACATTATGTATAGCTACTTGCTATAAAATGAGTCTTCAAGCTGGTTTACATATAATGTCTCTGAAGATGTTGCTGGTGGTTTCGAAGATTTTGATTTTCTTGGGAAAATCTGACGCGCTGTAAATCATGCGCCGGTGCTCATTGTGAGAAGTGTATTTTAAAAATGGAAGGAATGATTTAGGTACTTACTGAGTTAGGAGGCAACTCATCCAACGCCTCAAGGAATGCTTGAACAAAATCAGTGATCCAGAATTGTTCCAACAATGATGGTGGTAAAAGAATAGAAAAACTGTTTTATCTTTGCATGATACATTCTCTCACACTTTAAAATATGAGGAAAATTACGTGTTTAGAACAGGCACAAGATGGCTCACAACACGTGAAATGGTCATTCATATGACAATTCTACAAACATGACTTGCTGTTGTCCATCAGAAAAGCAAATAAACTTACCAAAACACAATTACATCTTGAACTAAATAGCTTCTCCAAGATGAATATAAATAAAACAGCACAGGTAGTCGATCACGATGTGGTAGCAGAGCTGTACACATGCTGCTTTGGAAAGACTTTATAGAAGATCTGTATTCACAGCAAAGTTTGCTGAGACAAGCAGACGTCTTTAACCGCAGAATTTTTTAAGGATACTAAGGAGCTTAAGTATCCCCTATCAAACTATTCTCAGTATTTGGAATTTTTTTAGTAGACATGTATGCTAGTGCTTAGTCAATTGAAGATATCTGGAACCAAGAAGATCCTCTTCGTAGAGGGCTAATGCCTCTTTAATTTGTTTATCAAATTATAGGTGGAACTTCAGGAAAGTTTACATCACGTCAACCAAGATGTAGTAAAAAAAATTGTTCGCGTGAATTCAGCGGAAGGATGGTTGCTGACATAACTAAACAGCATTGGAATCTAGATTCTTTTTAGTTGCAACTGAACCTAATTGTTCATCAGGCTCTGACAAGTTTGTAATGACATTGCAGACTTTGACTTCCAAGAAAAGAAAGCGAATTACCTGCCAAGTCTGCTATACAATTACAGAGAGGTTCTGAAAGTATATTCATACATGTGTCTTTCACACTATCAGAAGAAAATACACTTGTGTTTATTGCTCAAAGCGTCAGATCTCCATGAGTGATGAAGTGGATGTTTTAATTCACCACAAGGACTATAATATGCTCGAGTATGACTTTAGTTCATTCATGGTTCCATCTGATTTATTTTTCTCTTTTGATCTTTCTGTAAATGTTGCCAAGAGTTTTCTAGAAAGAATTTTCATTTGCCAACATGTCGAAGAGTATTGCATTTCTCATCAGCAGTACATTATGCCAAGCAATGAGTACAAAGACCTAAAACTTTGCAAGAACCGAGTGAAATCAAAACTTGTTGCTACTTTGCGCACCTTCACTATGCATTGAGATATGGAAATTTGAGTGGACAGCAGTAAAACAAGAAAGCAGAGAAAGTAATGTGCAAATAGAACTTTTAAGGAAGTTATAACATCAATTACATCTACACTTCGGTATGTATCATAATTGTTAAGTCTCATGACCACTATTTGTTTCAGCTGTAACATTTTTGTGTACGTTTGATATCCTAAGATAAATAACCCACCATAACAAGCGTTCAGGTCAACCTTACAAGAAATTTTTATAAAAAGGATTTGTAAGCTTAAGAAATGTTAAATGTTTGTTTCCAGAATGTTCCATTTATAGTGATAGTAACACTGTATTATAAATTTCCATATGTCTATTTCCAAGGAAATAAAAAAGAACAATGTAGGAGTGTCTTCATATAAAGTAAGAAATTTAAAGATTTTGCTCTTTGACCCATAAAATCCCAGTCCTGACAGTGTACATGCACTTGAACGTTTTTCTTTGTGAGCTTCATTTTTTTTTTTTTGATATCTAGTGAAAATCTGAGGAAGAATGATAGAGCTTTCATAATTTTTGTAAGCGCAAGTTCATGTTTGAATTGCTGCCATAATTTTTGCTGTTTTAAAATTTCATCTTCCTTAGCGTGTATAAGTGTTACAATTCTTGCTATATTTACAAGATTGAGTGAACTTGTAACAACATTCTTAGTATATTTTGGTCTGTTCTTCTATATATTTCAGGCTTTTATAGAATCTCGCGATCACATGTTCATTCAAATATATCACCGTGTCGCAAAAAGGAAGAAAATATCACGAATTTCTATCTTCCAGAAATATTAGAAATATTGAGATTGTATTCATTTATGCACACGGCTGTGTAATGTCTAGCGATATTCAGATGTTTAAGGCTATCCTCAAGTCTTGAAACTTAAACATATATTTGTTATAATTTCGTGCTGTCATGTAAGAAAGCAAATTATACAATAGATTCTGAAATGCTGTAAAGAGTAGTCTTCCTCTTTACATGCAGTACAATTGGAAATGTGAATACATGTGCTATAACTTTTGGCAGACACAATAAGTACCTTCTGTTAGTAATCTTTCGTTTTTATTATATATTCTTCCTATATTCCTATATTCTTAAATGATGAACTATGAACAAGGAATTTTGTTATTTTCACTAATTTCGATACGTATGATAATTTCACTCATATCTCGGAACTCTGTATTCTAAAATGCAAAATGTATGTATCAATTTGTTTTAATTTTCTCGATATTGTGCCTAGAGTTTTCCTTGAAGAATCTTTTTATGTTCTTATATTTTGGTGTTTGTTCAGTCAAAAATTTATGTATATTCAATGCTTGTATATGCTGAAAAGAGTGTGATAATATCTTATTTTCTCAGTGTGAAATATGTATTGTATTTATACAATGTGTGTTATATACTGGTGAAACTCTTTGTATTGCTCTAAGTACAAATGAAAATTATCTAAATCTTCCTATATAAATTATCATGAAGCCAAAGAATGTTCAAGGTGTATGTGTTAATGATATCAAACAGCTCACCTCCACTGACCTGTGAATTATGCGTTAAAATCACTCATTGTAGGCGTTTTAAAGAACCAGCATATATATATATATATATATATATATATATATATATATATATATATATATATATATAAATATATATATATATATATATAAATATATATATATATATATAAATATATATATATATATATATATATATATATATATAAATATATATATATATATATAAATATATATATATATATATATATATATATATATATATATATATATATATATGAAATATGAGGTAATGCTGTTCCAGACACTTGTAAAGAAAAACGAAATTAAGTACGTATGTACTATCAGTATACTTAGAAGTGTGTGTGTGTGTGCATCCCTGTGTTTGTGCGCGCGCCTATACCTTCGTACTTAGATCAGTCTGGATTCAGCTTGGCCGTTGCCCTACTCGAGTTCATCCTTCACTGAAGCGACGTGACTTAATGCAAATTACCTATCATGCGAAGTTTTGCTAAATTCTTTGTATCGTTTCTTCCAAAACCATACGTATATATATTGTGAGGTCGGGAGTGAAAAGAAACTAGGATGCTTAAAATATTTAGGGTGGTAATTTGTGCATACGCTGTCCAAATTGTAGTGAGATGAGCGTAAGTTGGTCTGTGCGAACGTACTCTTCTCTTGATGTACTTTGTTTAGTATATTTAACTTCGTCCGTTATTTTCCGACTGACACACTTTATTATTGACGGCACGATAAACTTGAGCTTTAGCATTAGATCTAAAGTAGTTTGAATATATTGGTCTCTTTTACACTAGTCACTAGTGTAATGTGGTGTCCATGATTTTCCCAAATGCATTAACGACAAAAGTGAGATGACTTTAACTAGAGATTGAAACTATTTCGCGGTCTTGGATTGTCGAGACCTTATCTTTTGCTCTCAGATACTTGCTTTCTATAGAAATATTGCTATATAGCTTCTCTAGTTTCTGTTGCTCAGTTACAGCAATGTTGTATATTGAGAGACTTGTATTTTTGGTGATTTGGCAACTACAATTAGCAGGCTCTTGTTGTTAATCTGTCTAACACCAAACATACGGTGCAGGTGTTTCTATTTTCTCAAAGTACTTTCCCTTTTGGTTATGCTTCCTTGCCAATTCTTCAGCATATAATAATTATATTTCACTTGCCTTTCGTATCTGATCCTTATTTGAGCTATCCCGGCACAGCGAAGATTTCATTTTTGTCTAGACACAAGAGCAGAATACCAGAGCAGAGCAAGTGGGGAGAAGCTAAGTTCACAATCTAGTTTCCATTCGAGAATATAGTCACATATAAAAGTGAGATGTCCGACTGCCGGCTGGATATGATGTTCGACTGCTTAAGTTCAAATACGCTGTTGGCATTTTAGTGTGGTGATTAGTCATATAGTTTTCATTGGTGGTTCACAATATTTGTTAGGTTGCGTGTGAAGTTAAGAATGACCATACTAATATATATTTGAGTTTTCAAATAGCTTATATCGTTTATATTTACATTTATACATTCAAATAAATTAATAGAACAACCTTCATGAAATAGCGAACATATCAGCTGGTAGTCTTCTGTATTTCAACATGCTAAATAATATTATGAAAATAGGACATAATCATCGAAGACGAAATAGAGTAGAAGTTATTTAAATCACTGTATATAATGAAAGTGTGGAGGCGCAATGGCCCAGTGGTTAAGGCAGTCGGAGGATCGCGGTTTCGATTCCCAGACCGGGCGTTATGTGTGTTTATTGAGCGAAAACACTTAAAAAGCTCGACGCGGCTCCGGCAGGGGGGGTGGTGGCGACCGCTGTTGTACTCTTTCGCCCCAACTTTCTCTCACTCTTTCTTCCTGTTTCTTGAGTAACGCTGCAGTGGACTGGCGTCCCGTCCAGCTGGTGGGGGGACACATACGCCATGGAAGCCGGGAAACCGGGCCCATGAGCCTGACTAGACTTTGAAAGGGTGCATAAAAAAATATAACGAAAGTGCATTATTCGACACCAACTTTAAATTGGTGCCCTTTGTCGAATACAACATAAGCTTGTTAAATACGAAAAAGTGGGTGAGTGAGTGAGTGTATGTGTGTGTGTGTGTGTGTGTGTGTGAGTGAGAGAGAGAGAGAGAGAGAGAGAGAGAGACTAACTCGTTGAGAAAAGTTACACAGATTCGTCTAGACCGCTGAGTGACTCTAATATGAATTTGAATTTGCCAGTTTTGTATGACCAAAAGCCACATTTCCCAGAACCTTCGGCAAAACTGTTCGCTGGGAAAACTCGCACACTTTCTTTGAGCTTCTCCGCATCAACCATAGTAAGTTGGCCAGCGCTGGTTGATCGAACTATAGTGACGTAGGCGTTAATGCCTTTTGTGGCGACACTTTTCCTTTTATGCTGATACAGTAGGTCGTGATTCTGAGACGAGAAAACCTGAGAGCTAGGGTTCAAAACTCAGGTTTTCATGCTGAGCCACGCAACAACATGAAAATCTCTCATTCTTAAGGTGTCTTGGCTATCAAAAATGAAATATCAAATCCTCTGGGAATGATTCTTGTGGCAGGCTGAGGTACTACCTAAGAGAATATTTATATCTCAGTTACTTCCCGCCATGTGATCGGAAAGTGGCTGAGATCCAAAACACCTCGGAACTTAAAAGAAATTATTTTATTTATAACAATTTCCCAGATACAGTTTCATTTCTGTATCCTTATAGATCTGGGTCAACACGTCAGAAATTTATTTTATAGACACTTGCTTTCACGTGCAGGAAAGGTGAATTTGAAGGATTTCAATTCGAGAGGCACCCAACAAGATCTACATATAATAAATTATTTACGCTGAGAGTTATCATAGGATGTTCATCCTGATCCACCACCCTACCTTTGGTACTCGTTGCCTATGCACAATTTCCTTTCGTTTCTGGTGTTATTTCGTTTTAAAATAATTTTCAGCCAGGTATTTTTCAGCGCTCTTTTGTGCATTGTGGAAACATTTGAGGAGTTTGTAATTTTTTTTTGACACCGCCTGTGAGACTAGTGAGAGGCAAGGCGGGAAGCAAAGAGGTCTCCTGAAATTGTTGACTTTACCCGAACGTTTGCGATAGAGAGGATGGATATTCAAGGGCCAAGTGGTGGTTTTTAACCGAGCAGCGAATTATGTCTACCACACATGTAGGCCATGGCAAGATTTGAACTAAGAACGTAAAGAGCCAACGCAAATATTGCAAAGCATCTCCCCGCGACGCTCTAACGATTCTACCAATTCGCCGCCTGTATAGCAAACCTGCATAATCTGATTGACATATTCATATCAGCGTAACCGCTGTTACTGAATTCAGGAACAGTCGATTGGTAAAAGTAGGAATATTAAATGTGATTTTTTTTTTCTTTCTCAGATGGATAATCTATAATAGCCCGAAGATTCGGCAAAGCATCCCGTTCGAAAGACTTTCAACACATCCAAATCGCTTTGCTGTAATGTCTATGATCCGACACCATATAATAATACAGCGAAACAATTGACAATTATACGGCATGAAATATCCTGTAAAAGCATCACACCAGTTCCAACATATACTTACTGATATGTATGTATGTATGTGTGTGCGTGCTTGCGTGTGTGTGTAATATTTCGGACTTCAATGTTTTAGTGATACAATAGTCGAAACTGAAATTACTATCACAACTTTCGACGATAAGATTGCACCACAAGTCGACGCGAAGTGATAATACACCTGCAAAAACAGATTTAAAAAAAATCTTTTATGGGGCTTATTGGTTTTACACGAATGAGTCACTTAAAACGATGTATATTATACGAGTGTGTATATGTGATACACAGCGTTTAAAGTTAATGTTTTAAATGACTCATGTGTGTGTGCGCGTGCGCGCCTTAAGAAGTCTTTAATAGTTAATAGTTATACAAGTAACATAATTTGAACAGAAGACTATCCAGGCAACCGCGAATATCTTAATTACTGGCTGGAATAGTCTTTGTGTGTGTGTGTGCCTGCGTGCGTGCTTGTGTCGGAGGTGTACAAAGCGAGAGAGAGAGAGAGAGAGAGAGGAAGAAAGGGAGAGAGGCAGAGAGAATGAGTAAGTGATTAAAGGCTATGATTGTGAAACTTCGAATTGTATTTTGTATATATATGCATCCACACGTACACACGCCAGAATTAATAGATACAATATATGTTTGTTCGTACATATTATATTATATTATGTGATTTATGTGAGTTTGAGCGCAATCTGCGAAAATCGTAGCAATATACGGGTTATTATTATTAATTTTTACGTTGTTTCCCAAGAGTTTTGCTCTTTGGAAGCGAGTTAGTTTTCACACACACACACACACACATGCATGCATACATACATACACAATCACACACACGTCTATGTGTGTATATAAATATATATTTCTGTATATTATAAATATATACACCTCTCTCTCTTTCTCTCTCTCTCTCTCTCTCTCTCTCTATATATATATATATATATATATATATATATATACACATGTGTGTGTGTGTATAATATGTACACACATACATATATGTAATACACTCATACGCTAATACAAACATGCACATTTACATACGCAGCTCACGTACGCACCATGACACACTGACACCATCACTAATCACGTGACATGTCTGGGGGTTTTTCTCCGCTGCTCCACTTCAATAGTAAGTCATACTCTTCCCTCACTCCCTTATCCGGACTCCTCCTCCTTCTCCTCCATTTCCCCCTTTCAAACCCCCCACCCCCATCTAGTCTCCATCATCTTGTCTACTTTTCTTCCCTCACATCTGTTTCCTACTCCACCTATCGCCCTTCCTCGCCACTCCATCTCCACTTCACCCTTCTCAGTCTCTCTCTCTCTTTCTCTCTCATACTTTATTTGTTTCACTCACTCTTCGTTTTTCCCCCTCTCTCTTTCTCTTTCAATTTCTCTTTCTTTCTTTCCCTGTATGTATCTCTGTCTGTTTCTCTCTCTCTCTCTCTTTCTTTCTTTCTCTTTCTCTCCCTCTCCCTCCCTCCCTCTGTCGTACTTGTATGGAGTTGGAAAAATGGTCAAGCTCTCAGGGTGAAGGAGTCTTTCTTTTCTGGAGAGAGGATAAAAACAAAAGCAAACAAACAAAATTGTGTTTCACTTTTCCTGATCTTATCATCGACTCTCTCTTTCTCTCTCTCTATACATATATATGCACACACACATCTATGCATGTGTGTTAAAAAAGGTAAACTCATTTTGGAACATTAAGCTATTGCAGACAACTTTGTTGTGGGTGCGAGGTGCTGGTTTATTTTGTCTGTTTTATTTTAAATTTTACATGGTGTGTATATACAAAATCTCAATCTTAGTCTTATTATTTCGTCGTTTTTTTTTTCTGTTTGTTTCTAATCTTCCAGCCACGCAACCACGCCTTTTGTGTATCAGTATTATTAATTTTTAAAATTTCCATATATGTTTCCCAGATTCTTCTACCCTTCGTTTTGTTAAACTATAGGATCCAGCTTCATTACATACACACACACATGCATATATACACACATACATACATACATACATACATACATACATACATACATACATATATATCGTGTTTGTGTTTCCTAGGCGTATGGGTTTTGAAACAGGCTAACTGTAGGATACTACTGCAACAACCTCCTCCTTTCTTTCGTCATTGCATACGTGTGTTTATAGAATACGATAAAGTATGCAAAGGTCCTGTTTCCATGTCTACAGTACTACATTACGATCATCGACTGTCCATATATTTGAATACAGACACAACGAACTACAAAACACCTGCCCTTTTGCTCTACTGCACCTTATCAGCTTAATCAGTTTGTGTATAATCTTTGGAACGAGAGCAATCGTGAGTGTTGGAGTTTAACGTGTCTGCTTTTATTTATCTATCGTTTTAATGTATATAATTATGTGCGTGTGTCTGTCTGCCTGTATGTATGTATATATGTATGTATGTTAGACAGGTAATACATTTATATCCATATGATCGAAAACATACAGGTGGTGCATACATTTGTGCAGCATATGTAGCAAGTATGTCTTACCGAAATCTATGTGCCCTTTCTGACGACACTGATTATTTATTTAATCCTTATTCTTAGATCCTACCATTAGCTGCCGTCTACATTATACGGGCCCTAGGAGAGACATGAACATCATAAAATCATATTCCCTTCGAGACCTATATTAAGATTTTATTGTTACAAATGTATGCAATGGAATATTGACTCGGTATAGTGTTGTTTTAGCACAAGTATAAATATAGATTTTTGCAAGGTCATATAATGTAGTTATTAAAATCCTCCCGTTTAAATATAGGTCACAGCAATTTCATCTTTCCTTTATAATTTCCTTCTAAAGCTGACACATACACTGATAAATTTGTACACATATATTTAACACAGACAAGCGTGTACACGTTCGTTTGCTGATCGTATAGAGATTTTTGTATACATATGATCCAGTTCACACACGCGCGCGCTGTCACTCGTCCTAATTCACGTACATTTGATATGTATTTATTATAAACAGCGAACACTTCTTTTCACTTGACTCTCTTAGTAACTCTCGTGGACGTTTCATATTATTTGGAATGTTTTTAATTATACATATATATATATATATATATATATATATATATATATATATATATAAAATGAGCCCTAAATTGCGAAGATGTAAGTGATATTTATTTAAGAAGGGAGGAGAAACAGTATTCGTTTGTAACTGAGGCAACACAACATCCGCCTGAAAATACATACACATGAGAGTCTATACACAATCAGGCTACAAAGTAGTGTTTATACTATAATACTTTGATGGGATCTTGCTTATCTTTCGTCCATTTTGATTTTCTAATTTAATTAGTTCTTTTCTTCTGATAAAACTCTAAAAAAGAATACCAGGGTGTGCATGACGAAAGGGTGGTAGTTCTATTCGTAATCAAATGGGAAAAAGACAAATGTCAAAAGAATTGTGGGTTATCTTTTGTCTAATTACTTCTCTGTTTATTATGTCTCGCTATCTTAAAATAAACGAAGGCTTATGGCATTAATACATACATTACACTGGTGCCTGTGGTGTGTAATATAAATGCGCGCGCGCGCGATCGCACCAATTACGTTTAATGGTTGGTAGGCATTGTATATATAATGTTTAAATTTGTGGGAGCTTTGCTGTGTTCAGCTAAGACCATTAAACAGGTAGCAAAGTCCGTCACCTTGATCTCTATTCCTATTTTATTTTTCAATGTGCACTCGATCGATAAGTCGCCAGTTATGTGTATTTTATATTACTAATTAGATACATTAGTAACTTGTCTGTATACTTAAAACAACATTCTATCTATACATTACAGTCCATTGATTTAATTTTCCTAATCTGATTTACAACGATATTCTTTTTGTCTTTTTTTTTTCCCCCGTCTTCTTTACGTAAAAAATCCATTCGTACATCCAATATAAATTTTTCAGACCTTTTCTGTCCGTGAGTCTTTTTTTCTTCGCCATCGCCCGCGCCCCCCCTTTTCCCTCTCTCTCCCTCTCTCATGTTTCTGAGTTCTTGAGGTGGTTGGCGGAGATTTCTATAATCTCTGGGGTGGGGGGTGGGGGAATTAAAAAAAATCTTTGGTCGGAAACACGCTCAAAATGTTAGTCTTCTCTCTTTACTCACAAGCATAGAATTTGTTTATTTATATTACTTTTGTGCCGAACAACATTAGTTTGCTCGAAATCTGCTGTTTTGCTGTAGAAGTAGTAGCTTCGGTAGTCATAGTAGCAAGGAGGAGGGGAGGCAACACAAACAAAACAAACAGTAGCTTGTAAAGCACCTGCAGTAGCAATGACTATAGCCGCCGCCGCTGCTGCTGCTGCTACTACTACTACTACTACTACTACTACTGCTGTTACTACAGCCGTCGTCGATCAGCACGTTGCCATTGCGAGCAAGACCTTATTCTATTTTCTGTCACAATCGCCCCCCCACCTACTACTATAATACTGATACGACTCACTCTTACATCTCCGATTCCTAATTCTAGACAAAAGCCAGTCATTATTATTTTTTTCCCCCTTCTATGATCTTACCTACCCCTACCCCTACCCCGATTGCCTTCCATCCTTTTACTATCATCATCTTTAACATTGACGTGAAATGCTAAAAAAAAAAAAAGAGACGTTCTGTGATAAAGTTGGCTTCATGAATGTTTTGAAAGTATCTATCGCACCAATGCTACACGATGTTGTTTATCGATTGTGTTTACGTGTGTGAGTGTGTGTGTTCGTGCGTTCACAACACATTATCATACTAAAGATAATCAATACATACGCTACTTTATTCGGTTGAATCACCAATATGTGTGTGTGTTGTTGTTGTTTTACAACACATGTTTATGTTGTTGTTCAGCCTCAGTTCCGTAATGGTCGTATAAATATAATCAGAACCTGACTACCCGCTTCTCTCTCTCTCTCTCTCTCTCTCTCTCTCTCTCTCTCTCTCTCCCCCTCACTCTCTGTTGGGCGTATCCAATAAATATCAGTTATTAAATATCAGTTATTAAATATCAGTAGGTTGATATTGTAAGACAGTATTGCCATTTGAGAGAAATTTGATTGCTATTTCTTGCAGGTAAAGCGACTACATAAGAGCTCCCATTTTCGTTCGTGTCTGTATACGGATATAATAGCGGAACTGCTGAAATATTTATTCCTACCATAGTCACTAGCTGACCATATTGGAGTTATCTTCCTTGCATAATTTTAAATTTTAAACTACCTAGCAATGAGTTTTTGTTTACAAATTGCATAAATATTCCCAATGGATTGAAAATGTTCAAATCACATTACATATGTAACCTTACTGTCTTTGTATTTTAGCATGCAGAATGCTTCCCCTAGGTATTTTCCCTAAGACGTACTGTTAATATTCACAATCAGCATTACTACATACCCCTGATAATAATAATGATGATAATAATGATAATGATTTAGGCACAAGCCCTGAAATTTTGGGAGTGAGGACTACTTGATTACATCAACTCCAGTGCTTAACTGGTAGTTATTGGCTGCGAAAGATGAAGATGATATGTGTGTGTCTTGCTAATTGAAAAGATCTTGTTTTGGCAAAGAAATCCAATAGGATCAAAATGTACTGACTGCTTTCACCATTTGACTTTTGAGGCAAAACCCATGCCAACCTACATTATCTCTATTGTCAAGAAAATTTGATAAACTGAACTGATTTCATTAGAGTTATCTCGCTTGTTTTTAGATTTTTAAGCATCAACTACGGATTGTTTTCCATTTCCCATTTTACATGTTTGATACTCTACAGTGTTTGTACACTCAATACCTTACCAGTAAATTATTTACATCACCACTTTGAAGTAGTTGTGGTGTTAAATTTAAATTTTCACTTGAAATTATTTTCTTAATTCCCTATCTGGCATCAGAAAACTTGTGTCTTCTACATTGGTCCTGTATATGAAGACACATAAATTCACTCATTCAGTCTCAAAAAAAAAGTATAAACCCTCTTACTTTTCCATTAAACAAGCAGCAAAAAGAACTCCTTCACATGTTCTCATTTAATAGTTAGACAATTGTTTTAAGAACAAATTCTTTGATAATTGAATTGTTTATATATCTTTTACCTTTTACTTGTTTCAGTCATTAGACTAGCCATACTGATGCAACACCTTGAAGAATTTTAGTTGACAAATCAACCCCCAGTACTTATTTCTTTTGTAAAGCCTGCTACTTATTCTATTGGTCATTTTTGCCAAACTGCTAAGTTACATGGCCATAAACACACGAACAGCAGTTGTCAAGTGTGTTGGGGAACAAACACTTACACAGACATACACACACACACATGACAGGCTTCTTTCAGTTTCCATCTCTCAAATCCACTCACAAGGCTTTGGTCGGCCTGAGACTATAGTAGAAGACACTTTCCCAAGGTGTTATGCAGTGGGACTGAACCTGGAACCATGTATCTGGGAAGCAAAATTTTTACCACACAACTATGCCTGTGTGGTAAGAAATTTGTGTGTGTGTGTGTATGCACATACACATACAGTTGTGTATGTGTGTGTGTGTGTGTGTATATATATATATATATATATATATATATATATATATTAGATGAATAAGAATAGACATCTCAAAAGATAACAATATGCATTTTAATAGCATGGTTCTTTATTTTAAAATGCACAGTACATTACATAATGTTATGTAATTCCACAATATTACATAACCACATGCAAGATTTCTAAGAAATACAGATTTTCCAAACAGGGGAGGAACTATTTAATAGTTCTTCCGTCTTTTGGGAAAACTGTATTTCTTTGAAGTCTTGCTTGTCCTATAATTTGTTTATAAATATTCTTGAACTTCATAGATTGGTTGTATTTTGCTGAACATCACTTAATGAAATGGTGTAGTTATGTAATATGTAATGTACTGTGCATTAATAACCACACCATTGAAATGTGTGTAGTGATGTTTTGAGTTGCCAATTCTTATTTATTTAGTAAATGATCATCATCGTTTAACGTTCGCCTTCCATGCTAGCATGGGTTGGATGATTTGACTGAGGACTGGTGAACCAGATGGCTACATCAGGCTCCAATCTGATTTGGCAGAATCTCTACAGCTGGATGCCCTTCCTAACGCTAACCACTCCGAGAGTGTAGCGGGTGCTTTTATGTGCCACCGGCACGAAGGCCAGTCAGGCGGTTCTGGCAACAGCCATGCTCAAAATGGTGTATTTTACGTGCCACCTGCACAGGAGCCAGTCCAGTGGCACTGGCAACAATCTCGCTCAAATGTTTTTTTCAAGTGCCAGTAAGGCAATGCTGGTAACGATCACGCTCAAATGATGTCATTTACATGCCACTGGCACAGAAGCCAGACAGCTGCTCTGGCAATGATCATGCTCGGATGGTGCTCTTAGCACACCACTGGTACAGTGCCCCAACAGGTCTTCGCAAGCCGAGTTTAGTGTCCAATGAAGGAGAGGTTGGCATGGGTGTCAGTCATCGAATTTGGTTCGATTTTGATTTCAGTTGCCTCAACAGATACACTACATAATATGTAGCAGTTATATCATTGATACATATAAGGATTTACAGGAAGCCTGAGATCATTGCACAACTGTTTGACTTCATATGCACTACAATACTAACCAATTTATGTATTCCTTTTGAGTTAATTTGCCAAAATCTTTTTGATCCCATTGCAATATATTTGCAACTTGAGACAATATACAATGTTATGCTATGCTTTTACCAGTTCGAACACACCAATAGCAAAGCAAGCCATTCACTGTATTTTGTCATGGAGAAAATTTCTTGCTGTAGACAAATGGTGTAAATACATCTAAATCAGCTCACTGTGCCATATATTATAGCCATAATATGTATGGGTTTGTGTGTGGTGTCTATATATACATATATGATATGTAGATTCCAATCGGAATCTACGTACCATGGACAAGAAACATTTCCACCCATTATACACAGCTCTTTCTTTGGATAATGGAACTGCAGCTGTAACATCCTACATATATTTTCAGTTTTATTTTTATTTTTATTCTCTTATCTCCCTTTATACTTCCTATATCCATCCTTTTCCAAAATAACTCCTTATACTGAACTCAACTATTTCTCTCCCTCTAGTTAACTCTCTCATATCGTCTCTAATGAAGGGATATCCCTAATATCCCAGAAACAGCTGTAAGACTACCTTTCTCTTTATAAATGTCCTATAAATTCCACACAGCCTTGGTTTTGTTGTTTCATTTTATTTAACACACACACACACACACACACACACACACATATATTGCAGGCATACATACATATATACTACACACATACATATACATACAGAACTATATCTGTATGTGTGCATGTGTATTTGTATTTTACATATGTATATGAGTGTTTGGGTCACAAATTTCTATCATTTATTTTTGCAGGTGTTTCACATGTGTGAATCCGTGCCTTTGTCTTTTTCTGTCTGGTTGGCTTGTTCATCGATATCAGGTATATCTTTTTTTTGTTTCTTTCAAGTATACATCTATCATTAATTTGTTACAACTAATTGTGGCCAAATTGTCATCAACAATTGCTATACTCTTGTACTGAAATATAAATGAATTAAAATTACAAGAAACGTCAAAGTTCTTGTACAACCTAGGTTAAATACCATTAATCCACTCTCTCTCTCTCTCTCTCTCTCTCTCTCTCTCTCTCTCTCTATATATATATATATATATATATATATATATATATATATATATATATGAGAATTCATGAAAAAACAACAGACGAAGACAGGTGGTGTAAACAACAAATGGATGTATTAGTATAACGCTCGGGAATAGAGAATGTCTTTAATGTTTCGAGCTACGCTTTTCCACAGAAAGGAACACAGAAAGAAATAAGGAGAGAAAAAACATGTGTAGTGGTCAATGATCTATCATGGCAAATATATATATATATATATAGATATAAAAGAAAAGAAAGTAAATTTTGAATGCAGTCTGTAAAATACCAACACATTCAGCACTTCCAAAGTTTGTTTATATATGTGTGCATGTGTGTGAACATCCATACAACTCACTTGAATATGCATAGATATATTTATGTTTACCATATAAACACACAAGCATACGCATACTCACATATGAGTTGTTACATGAAAAAACATGCCAACAGAATGCTCAATACATTATGCAGAACACACACATGTACACGTACACTCACACTCATATATAAATAATTTCAACTCAAGGATGGTTTTGTCTTTTTAGTATAATGGACAGTGTCGTGTGGTCAGAAAAAGATGCTTGATACAATTGTTGTTTTAGAAGAAACACCATATTTTTCTTTCAAATTGTATTGATGGCATATGCATAAGGATTAAAAGTCAATTCAGCATGCACTTGAAATACACACATCATGCATGCGCGCACACGTGTGTGTGTGAAGGTACATGGCCTTGTGGTTAGGGCATTGCACTGAAGATCACAAGATCGTTTCAATTCTCAGACCATTACTGTATATGTGCTCTTGACCAAAACACTTCATTTCACATTGTTTTTGTCCACTCCTATGTAAATGGCAGCTCTGTGACAGACTAGCATTCTGTTCAGAGGGAATGTTGGCCTGCCCACCTAGTCAGCAGGGTGGTTTCATTTGAAAGATACAACAATATGGTGCAGTGCATTGTGACCAGTGGTGTATAATGCCATCTGACAATCTGGTTGATACAGTGATGTATGTGTGTGTGTGTGTGTATATATATATATATATATATATATATATATATATATATATATATATTCACATTACTATCTATCTATCTATCTATCTATCTGTCTGTCTGTCTGTCTCTCTGTCTGTCTCTCTCTCTCTTTCTCTCTGTCTCTCTCTCTCTTTCTCTCTCTCTCTCTCTCTCTCTCTCTCTCTATATATATATATATATATATATATATATATATATATATATATATATATATACTCTCAGAGTGGTTGGCATTAGGAAGGGCATCCAGCTGTAGAAACTCTGCCAGATCAGATTGGAGCCTGGTGCAGCCATCTAGCTCACCAGTCCCCAGTCAAACCGTCCGACCCATGCCAGCATGGAAAGCGGACGTTAAACGATGATGATGTAACTGTTAACTCGCTATCAAGTATGACCACCTTTTGTGTTAAAATTATGGACTTAATGCTATACTTTCATGTGCTCTTGTGCCGAAAACATACGGCAGTATTCTGAGACCAAGACTGCATATCTTGGACACTGACCACAACTGCACATCTTGGACACTGACCACAACTGCACATCTTGGACACTGACCACACTTCGCCAAAGGATGTGGCTCCTTGGGTGATCAAAGGGTTATACCTGTTCCCACCAATAGTACACTTTCTGTGCCCTCACATGTGAGGAAAATATAGAACTGGTAGTACTTTTCATTGCAGATATGTGTGGAACCTTGGTCACCCCAGTGAAAAGGTTTATCATCTGTTTGTGGTTCCAGGAAGCTTGAGTTTAAGAAAATGGCTGCAAAATGTAACAGCACATAAAATTTTATAATGAGAAATGCTTATGCAGTACAAGTATCAGTACCTATATGTTTGAATCCGTTTAAACTGGCAAAATACCAGAAAAGCAAAATGGTGAAGTTGCTAGTTTAGGTTACATTCTCAAGTCATGCCAACTCATAAGGACCAGTTTCCTGATTTCCGTGGCATATAAATTCCCCACATGGATGGGATGCTGGTCCGTTGCAGGATTACTCATTTTTGCCAGCTGAGTGAACTGGAACAACATGAAATGCAGTGTTTTGCTTAAGAACCAAGAACCTGGCCCAGGAATTGAAACCACAATTCTACAATCATGAGACCAACACCTTAACCACTAAGCCATATGCCTCCACCACTGCATGTTTAGGTCCCACAAAATCTATTGAGATATGTTCCATTGGTGTTGATAGTAAAATTTTAATTTTGATTTGGGGCATATTTGGTGGGCATAACAAATTTTATGAGAATTTTTAGTGGAAGTGGAGATTTTCCCCCTTTATGTAATGCATCAATCTTTTCACACCTGATACATTGAAGAAATCTGTAATTTGATTGAGCAAAACAAATTCAAGATTTCAGTGTGCACATTTTCTTTCATACATCTATAGAAAATATCAAAACTATATGGAAAAAGTTCACTCTTTGTTTTTACAGTTATGAGATTTATCAAATATAAATTGGAGGGCAAAGTCTTGCTGGGAGTTAGTGTTGCCACTTGCGTAAACACTAAAAAATTGCAGGAGTTTTTTTTTTTGTTCTCAGCAATTCCCCTCTGGAAAGTGTGCTTTTTTAAAGCAGTAATAATGTAACAGCTGGAGCATTGGTTAATACAATGGTCCCGGCTGTAAATAGGATTGAGTTATCTGTAGCAAAGAGGCGAGCTTTCTCTTATTGATTTTAATATTTTCAAAAGCAGTAACAGTGCCTGTATGTGTGGACACCCTTGATTTCACTTAGTTTTATGTGTCTTCTCAAGCACAGCAAATTGCCAGAAGTCTTAGTCATTTTGTGAGGCACATCTTCTTATTTATTTATTGCCCACAAGAGGCTAAACATAGAGGGGACAAACAAGGACAGACAAAAGGATTAAGTCGATTACATCAACCCCAGTGCATAACTGGTACTTAATTTATCGACTCCGATAGGATGAAAGGCAAAGTTGACCTCGACGGAATTTGAACTCAGAACATAACGACAGACGAAATACCGTTAAGCATTTCGCCCGGCGTGCTAACAATTCTGCCAGCTCGCCACCTTAGATGTGAGGCACATCTTCTGAACATCATCTCTCACTATTTTGTCCCACATCTTGGGTCTATCCTTTCCACAGGTCTCCTCCACAATTAGAGATTAGCACTTCTTTATGCAGCTGTCCTCACCCATATGCATCACATGACCATACCAGCACAGTCTTCTCTCTTGCACACTACATCTGATACTTCATACACCCAATTTCTCTTTTAAAATACTTACACTATTGTACATTGCACATCCACTGGAGCATGTTGACTTCATTTCTTTCAAACCTTCGCATGTTCTCTACAGTTACAGCCCATGTTTTACTAACTTTTAGCATGGCTGTTTGTACACAGGTATCATACAGTCTACCTTTCACTCTGAGGGAGAGGCCCTTTGTTACCAACAAAGGTAGCAGCTTTCTGAGTTTTGCCCAACCTGTTCTTATTCTAGCAGCCATGCTCTCAGAGAATCCTCCTCCACTACTATCTTGGTTGCCTATGTACCAGAGCCTGTCTTCTACTTCTAAATAGACTTCCTCAAATACCAGGGGGCATTTGATGAAGTCTATTTTCTGTACGTTCTTAGTGTTTATTGCACCTGAACATCTGCCACACAAAAAGACTGCTTTCTCTGTTAACCTTCATATGACACTGCTGCACTTCTTATGTGTTCATGGCTTGCATTGGGTTCTTTTCTGCTTCTCCTCTAGCTAAATATACTTGTCTCCTTGTTTCCCTTCTATTTGATAGAGCTTTCTGCTACCACCACTCTTCCAATCATTCCATGAATGTTTCTTTGCTCTAATGGCCCTGTCTACTACACTGTTCTACCACCATGTCATTTTAGGGGACTTTGCACCAACCACAAATTTGGACAGTGGCTCTCATTAAGTTATCCCATAAGAACTTCCAGTTGTCCTTGATGTTATATATCACTATGCCATTGCTTTCATAAGGCTAAGTGGAAGTCCTGTATACAGATACAGTTGACCCAAGGTTTAAAAAACAGTATAAGAATTCTCTTTAAATGCCATTGGTAGATAATAATAGAATCTTACTAAAAAAATAAATTCTGCAATAAAGTATGTATTAATTTGTCAAGAATTTCATCAGGAAGACTCTGTTGATTGTTGTAAACAATTCAATGATCAGGCATCATTTCTCTAACTTGTAACTAGTACTCTCCACAATGAGTTAATCAGTTTAATCAAAGAAAGCTTTGATTAGGTAGTTTACTTCTTGTGTTATGAATTTGCAATCATCCACAAAATGCCTTCAGGAGGGTGTCACAATAACTTTTGTGTATGGAGTTAAATTAGTGAAGGCTGTAATAAGGTAAAATTTTTAGGCAAACAAAATTTGACCATACAAATGAGACTTTAGGACCATTAAACTTAAATGTCAATGAAGAATGTTGAAACATGAGACTCTACACCAGTATTATATCTAAGCAGATCTTACTTGTGTATAATTAACACCCATTGTTGTTTGTATGACTTTTCAGCATATTGAATTTTACATCACATATTCTTGTAACTCTGGTATCAAACTGCATTGATATCACCACAAGGAAGCTTCTGAATGATTTAATGACTAAATCATTCTGCATAACAATATCAGTTTTGATGAAGTCATTAGTACTTCCACAGTCAACTAAAGCTTACATTGATTGATAAGTTAATTACAGTATTAGCTAGTGCAAAAGACAAAGAACGTTCCAATAAATCTGAAAAGCTTAGGGTTAGTTTTAAAGTTGAAGAAGTTAATATATTAGAAGCAGAAGGCAGCGAGCTGGCAGAAACGTTAGCATGCCAGGCGAAATGCTTAGCGGTATTTCGTCTGTCTTTACATTCTGAGTTCAAATTCTGCTGAGGTCAACTTTGCCTTTCATCCTTTCGGGGTCGATAAACTAAGTACCATTTGCATACTGGGGGCGATCTTATCGACTGGCCCCCTCCCCCAAAATTTCCGGCCTTGTGCCTAGAGTAGAAAAGAATATGTTGGAGACAGTTAACATTTTACAATGATTCCTTGTGAATCCTTTACATGATTTGTCTACTCAAGGAAAATCCCTTTTTTACACAATTGTTACATATAGCATCTTTTGCTGGACATTTTCTGCAATTATGCCTATACTGTCTGCAGATAAATAAGTAAATTTAGATTTAAACAATAATTTAACTCAAGTAAGAAGTTATTTCAGCAGTTACTTTGAAGAAGTGTTTTAAATAAAAAAAAATTAAAAAAACACTTCTGCAAAGCAACTGCTAAAATAGCTTCTTACTTGATGAGCTAATCTAATATTCTGCTTGTGATATGTTGAGCTTTCAAGTATTCTGAGGCTTATACTGCTTGATATTATTTATAAAACAAAAGCAACTGTTGTTGAATTTTTTGCAAACAGCTCAGCCAACACTAACTTGAAGTTGCATTCCTCTACCAGGAACTCCTGGTTTAAAAAAAAATTAATCCAGGGATTTGGTTGAGTTATGAGTTAGTGGCTCACAAAAATCTTGTTCACTGGTTTTATGTAGACAGACTTTAAGCAATTTATCTTATCTTCATAATTGTCACATTCTGTAATAAATTTAAATATTTCATGCAATTCACTGTTCATGAGAGCTTGCAATCTGTACAGGTCAGGAATATTGGCAAATAAATTTCTCTTGAATTTCCTTGACATCTTGAAATCTTGTTAGGGTCTTCCACTGTGAAGACTGGGCCTTGGTTTCTGGGTCATAGCCCATAGACCCACGATTCTTCATCTGTTATGACTATTTTCAAAAAGTTTTCATCTTCCTCAACACAGATTTTTACTTCTTGAGAGAACATGAAAGATTCAGTACAATTCCTTCTGAATCGGCAACTGAAGTCTGACCGTCTTTTTGAAACAACCACACTCTACACACTTTATTTCTGAGCTTTGTTATAAACAACAGAAGTGATTGAGAATGTTATAACTTAGTGTGCATGCGTGACAGAGTTCAAGGTCAACCTGTGCCACGTGGCTTCACTCTGTTACCATAACAACAGTCCTGATGCTCTTTTTATCAGACCTTGCATAATATCTGCAGATAAAGCTTGGATTTTACAGTCATTTCAGAAATTACTTTTCATTTTCTTTCACAATCACTTTTCCTAGATTGCAGGACTCATAGAAACAGTGTGTGTATGTGTATGTGTGTGTGTGCGTGTGTGTGCGTGCATAGATAGATAGAGAGAGAGAGTGAGAGGGATTATAATAAACTTGAGTGCTGTTGTGTAATCCTATATCAGTTGTAATTAAAAATCTGTGATGCACGGCCTTTGATCTGAGACTGTCTCATCATCTGTATATCAGCCTTTATTTAGAGTTTTGGCTACTATTTGCAGCCAGCTGAGTAACACCTGAATTGTGTGTTTATCAAAGCCTGACATGTCTGGTAGTAAAAGTGTTTAGTGTTAAGAAGCTTTCCACACCTGTGATATGTGTGTTCCTTTATTTATGTAAATATAAAAGACAGGTGTAAAATTATATTAAAACAAAATATATTTTGAAATTAGGTTTTTTTCAACTCATTGTTGGATATGTGTGTGTATATATACACACACACACACACACACACACACATATATATATATATATATATATATATATATATATACCAGAGTAAGCACATAAATGTGAAACAAGGTAGAAAAAGAGTACTCAAATACCAGAGGTAGAGTAATATGCTTTATTAAAAGCAGCAGAAATATAACAAGAAGCTGTTACTCAGAGTTTCATGTTCCCGTTCATCGGACAGTTTTGTTAAAACTGTCCGATGAACGAGAACGTGAAACTCTGAGTAATAGCTTTTTGTTATATTTCTGCTGCTTTTAATAAAGTATATATATATATATATATATATATATATAAACAATATATGAGTATATGCATATATATGTACATGTATGTATATACGTTCATCTACATGTACATATAGATACATAACTGGGTACATGACGTGGCAAAAGAACAAGGACAAAATGGTAAACAAGGTGCAACAAACAAGCAGGCCACAGAGAAACATCCCCTTCGTCAGCTGCCACCATTAAAACTCCGGTGTTTCGAAGAATTAAGGCAGTACGCATCGTTAAAATGGTTCTTCCCATGAACACAAATTAAATTTTTTGTGGAGGGTAGTGGCGGACGGAAAACAAGACAGGAAAACGAAACGGTGAAATAAACAAACAAAAAGGCTGTACAGCCAGACGTGAAGTGTGTATGTCTTGAACGCTGAATATCATTTTAATGACAGAAAGTGTAATTATAAAATTACGAGACTAGCTGAAATTAGCTCAGTTGAGACAACATTGTACTGAAGATCTAAAACTCTTTGGTTCAATTCCAGTTATGTTGATATGTTGTCTGTTTCATTCTTGAAATTATTTATAGTTTCATTTACTTAATGAGATAGAAGGGATTTTTCTTTCTTTCATTTTTCAGTCATGTACATATATCAACACAACTGTCATCTGTGATCAGATTGTCCAGAAACATTCTTACTTCGTTGATCCACCCCCCCCCCCCCCCACACTCCACTGAATCTTACAGCTTGTTTCATTGTATAATATCTGTAATGCATAGAAATAATGATTGGCCTAAAATCCTATTGAGGAGATAATTGGTTAAATCAATTCCAGTTCTTGACTGATATTGATAGTAATTTCATTAGGTTTATTCAACAAACACATCAAACACATCTTTTTAGGAATATGCACAACTACATTATCTAATGTGTTTTTCCTTACTTAAGTTAGGTTTTGGATCTTTTTTAAAACGGGGGCCACTTTTTTCATTAATGTTTTACGTAGTGTTTTTGGTACGGAAAGACTTTCAAACTTCGTATACTTATCTATTTTGTATTATAGAACAGAAAAATATTTTTGTATTCAAATTTATTTCATGTAAAAAATTGTCTTATTTCGATAATTTCAACCAATCACTGACAAGTATTCAGTTGTTTACATTTACTCCTTTGGCTCATTAAGCGATGTAAAGCGTATTTAATCTCCATACCTTCGTTTTATTTGCTTTTTTCATTTTAAATTTGCTTTAACCCTAACCCTAACCCTAGGGTTAGGGTTAGGGTTAGAGTTAGGGTTAGGGTTAGGGTTAATTGTTTCAGAATCGTTTGTTTATGTAGTCGGCACTTAATGTATATCGGTTGAATGGACGTCAGTGATTGGTTGAAATTACAGAAATACGACAACTTTAACATGGAATAATTTATGGATTTCTTTTTTTTTAAAGAAGACTAAGAGAAAAAGATGTTTTATATGACACATTCTACCAGTGTTCCAAGTTTCAAAGTGTTTCGTTAATGAAAAATGTGGCCCCCGTTTTAAAAAAGATCCTAGGTTTTAAGTGAAGTTTAGCTGCCATTTCTAGCAGGTTGAGCAGCCAAGTGTCTTTGCAAACTTGTATATATTTTTTGTCTTGCCTTTTTATCAGATCATCCTTTAAAATTTCTATTTTTAAACTATTTATTACTATTGCCGTTTACATAAAATTAAGAGAGAGCCTCTATCTGGTCTCTTGACCTGCTAGAAACAATCCAAATCTCCCTTAAATTCTGCTGTCTTAAAAGAAGAAAGGACAGTTTGTACAAAGTAGCTCCCGATGTACATAAAATATGGGGTGGTCAGGGCTGGAGTACTTTTCACTATAGATCTACTTGAGACTAAGCAATAACAAATACACAAGATTAATACCCACTCTATGGTACAACAGAAGATAATATATTTATTGTGTGTAGGTGTATGTTGGAGGAGTTAGGAAAGGGTTGTTAGAAAGGCAGCAGCACATCACCCTACTGACCTACTAAGAAGTTCTTCAGTGATAAAACTGTCAAACTAATTTGACCAGTAGCAGGTCAAGATTAGGAAGCCAGCTGTTTTGTCAACCACTATTTTGTAGTAGCAAAACAAACTGGCCTAGACATTTATAACAGCCAGTTTTAGATGTTGTGCCAGTTAATAAATATTTGTTTAGAACTAATTTGTCATTCCTCTTTATTAAAGCTCATGCTTAACACTTAATGTAATGTATTTCTAATGTATTATATTTAGCTTGTGTAATATATATATATATATATATATTTATATAAGGGCATTACTATACAATAACGCCTCACGCCATGAGGGACTCTAAGGTCAGACTACTATAAAAAGCACTTTTTTACCGAATGCGAGGAAATGCAACTCTCAAAGCCAACCCCTTATGTGCTTTTTATAGTAGTCTGACCTTAGAGTCCCTCATGGCGTGAGGCGTTATTGTATAGTAATGCCCTTATATAAATATATATATATATTTCGGGAATAAATGATGGATTTTTTCCCTTATGAGGTTTTTTCACGCTAGCTACTTGATAAATTCTTGTAAAAGAATTCGTCCTATTATTGAATTTATATATATATATATATAGTTCAGTGCCATTAAACTAGTAGCAGAAGAAATTCTCTTTTTACTTCAACTGAATTTATTAAATCATACTTATTTCACTTTTCTTTAGCGACTTTCTTTTCCTAGCAAAAACAAAACACTTATAAACATTTAGAAATGTATTACTGTTTGAGTTAATAGCTGAATTTTTGGAACTTAGATTAAATTACTCTCTTTACTCTTTACTTGTTTCAGTCATTTGACTCCAGCCATGCTGGAGCACCACCTTTAGTCAAGCAAATCGACCCCAGGACTTATTCTTTGTAAACCTAGTACTTATTCTATCGGTCTCTTTTGCCGAACTGCTAAGTTACGGAGACGTAAACACACCAGCATCGGTAGTCAAGCGATGTTGGGGGAACAAACACAGACAAACAAATACACACACATATATATATATATATATATATATATACATATATACGACGGGCTTCCTTCAGTTTCCGTCTACCAAATCCACTCACAAGGCTTTGGTCGGCCCGAGGCTATAGTAAAAGACACTTGCCCAAGGTGCCACGCAGTGGGACTGAACCCAGAACCATGTGGTTGGTAAGCAAGCTACTTACCACACAGCCACTCCTGTGCCTAATATTTAATTTCTTTGCATATAAATTTTACAATTGTTTGTTTCCTTCAGAGGCCTACCATCGGGAAATTTCCATTTTGGTTGGAATACAAAATATTTCACTTCCCAAGTCCTTATTCTAACAGACTTGTTAAACAGCTCTGGGTTCAGTCAAGTATCGTGTTCTAAGGAGTTCTTGCTTACAATTCATGAGATTTTGTTCTTCGTTTTGCCCTTTAATTTCTCTGGTTCTTTCTAAATGATACCATACAACTTTGGAATAAGGTATAGGTTGACTCAGCTTGTTTCGTTATCAATTAAATTGATTTCCTCTTGAGGAGCTATTCTCAAATTTTTCTTCCAGTGTAGCCATTCGTCATGTCCAACAGTGTTGGCACATGTCTTATGTGGAATATATTGTGAAAGGGTTGAGTATCATGGAACAGACAATAAGTGGATACCATTTTATGGATACCATAAAACAGACAATGTATAGTTTGCTGTTAATTTATACTTTCAAACAACATATTTGAAAATTAAAAAAAATTATTAACACTGTTTAGTAAATTTAAGAGTGCACCATTGGTGATTGTGATTACTTCAAATTCCAGTGTTTTCACAAATTTCACATACCCCTAAAGGGGTACACACACACCTTTGTTTGTGAACCCCTGCTCTAGAGTGTATCCTAGTATTCTAAATGTGGAGAATTAGTTACTATATCAAATAGTAACAGCTACATTTTCATAAGTCTAATGTTGAACTAACCTGTTTGCATTATCTTTACTGTATGCTATATTTGTTTATCAGTGTCAAGGAAATGAGTGGCAATGAGACAATCATTTCTTGAATTAGAAGAAAGAAGTGTCCAATAATATTATCTATTAGAATCATAGATATATCTTTTTTTTTTTTTTGGATGGTGGTGGAGGCAATATGTTTATCTTTTTTTTTTTTGGATGGTGGTAGGCCATAATGATGGGACACATTTTAAATGCTAGTATCTTGGATTATAAAAATGACATAAAGTACCAAAATTATTTATTACATAACTTAATATACAGAAGTTTAAGATATTATCTAAGATTTGAATAGTACATCTGGAAGTGGTCACCACCATGAAGAGAACATTCACAAGCTCACTTTCTCATATGAAGCACACTCCAGCTTAGCATATCAACTGAAATGGCTGCAATCTTTCTACAGATGCTTTGTTTTTGTTTCGCTGTTGTGTGGGGCCTTCTTGCATATACCCTATGCTTGAGGTAACTCCTCAGAAAGTAATCCACTGGGGTTAGATCCGGTGATCTGGATGGCCAGTGGATATCACCAAATATCAAAATGTGATGTCTGGGGAATTGTTCTTGAAGAGTTGTCATTGACAGTCACACTGTATAACTAGTGACACCATGTTCTTGCACCCACATTTGTGTCAGGGTAAGTCTTTGTAGCTTAAGAAAGAAGAAAGTCTTTGACATATGGTTGTAGTGCTCAGCAGTTACTGTTACAGCTGCACCATGTTTGTCCTCAAAAAAAGTAAGGGCCACTCATACATGCATAAGTCACTGCACACCACACTGTAACCCTCTCAGTGTGCATAGGCCTTTCATTGATGAATGGAGGACTTTCACAATCCCCAAACCCAGGGGTTTTCAAACTTCTTGATTTGCGGACCCCTTTATAATTCAGGCTTTACCTTAGGGACCCCCTTATAAACGCTTATGAAATTTATACATAAATATTTGCTTAAAATAACATATATTTTTACATTTATTTATTTAACAGTATTTAACAAATAGGTTTATTGTCAATTAAAAGATTTCGATTAAAAAACATATATAAAATCAAATTGCCCATAAAAAGTATTTGCTGTTCACAGACTGCGGACCACAGTTTGAAAACCCCTGTCCAAACCTACCGTTTTGTTTATTAATATAATCAGAAAGGTTAAAATGCGCTTCATCTGGTGTGACCAAGTGATGGCTAAAATATATTGTGAAAAGTTTGAGTATCATGGAACAGACAATGTATAGTTTGCTGTTAATTTATACTTTCAAACAACATATCTGTATATCTCGCAAATCTCTTGGATCATCTTCATTGAGAGCATGGGCCATTCTTGGAATGTAACTTTGCCAATTACAGTGTTTCAAAATGCAATGGATGCTTGATTTTGAAATTCATATCTTGCATCCCACTTGCTACGCATATTTTCTGGGGTTCTGGCATAACTCGTTTTTTGTACCCTTTCTTGCTTTGTGGAGCTCATTGCTATCCACAGTGTCCTGGAACTTTTCTTGTGGTCATTCTGAACAGTTCCATCTGCTTCAAACTTATCTTCTCCAATTCAAGTAAATGTATGTTGCATAGGTGGATCTATTTGAATCTCCCTCCTAAATTGTCTTTGCATTTTGTCTGTGGTTTCAAAGTTGCATTTGCACCTCAGGCTAAATTTCCTTAGTTCAAGGATTAGTCTGGCTCCTTTCATTATCTCTAATGGCTTAAATCTAAAAAGAAATGAAAATTGAGTTATCAGCTGATAAAAGTGTCTATACATTTGGGAGGTACCGCTGCGCGCATGTGTGTGTGTGTGCGTTCATGTGTGTGTGTATGTGCATGCACACACACATACGCGCGCGTATATGCATACATATATGTATATACATGTATATGACAGGCTTCTTTCAATTTCCATCTATCAAATCCATTCACAAGGCTTTAATCAGCTTGGGGCTCTAGCAGAAGACTCTTGTCCAAAGTGTCACTGTGGGAGTGAACTCAAGCTTCTTAATCACTCAGCCATGTGTGTGTGTGTGTGTGTGTGCTGAAAAAAATCATTTGAAATATAAAAGAACAAAAAAGAGATGTTATTTTTGTTGTCATAAATTCACTGAACCTCTATAGCAAAGGCACTAAAAAGTTATAGTGTCCCAGTTAGCTGTAACATAGAGAGCCAGTCCTTTAGCAAGTATGAACAAGGGGTAATTGTTGTTTTGCAAAAAGAAAAAAAAAATAGCAAAAAAGAAAAAACAACAACAAACAAACAAATAAATAATAGTTAGCTCATAAAATTTATAAAATAATGTTTCTTTGTGAAATCTGTCAGTTTTCCCATCTGAAGTGTGAGGTTGAATTTGATAATTTTGCAGTGTCAAACTCAGTAACCCAAGGTACTTGTCAGCTGTAGTTTGAAATTAGGTAGTGGTATCTCAAGCTTTGTTCAGTATTACTTGTCTTTTTATTTAAATAGAACATCTGTTTGGAACTAAGAGAGAAAAATATTTTGTCTAAGTTCCAATAGTGTTAATAGAGTACTGGCATAACTGTAAGCTTCATAACCATCTGGTTCCAGAATCAATTCCACTGTACAACACTTTGGGGAAGTGTTTTCTATTATCAATGGTTTATGAATGAAATTTGGTTGATGGAAACTGGAAGACCATCAAATATCTGTGTGTATAATTTCTTTTCTACTACAGGCACAAGGCCTGAAATTTTGGGGAAGGGAGTACATTGTTTATATTGACCCCCAGTGCTTAACTGGTACTTATTTAGCCAATCCCGAAAGAATGAAAGTAAAGTCAACTTTGGCGGCATTTGGACTCAGAATGTGAAGACACACGAAATACTGCTAAGCATTTCGTCTGGCATGCTAACGATTCTGCCAGCTTGCCACCTTGTGTGTGTATAATTTACATACATTATATATGAAAAATATGCATATCAGTGAAAAATCACCAGTGAACCAGCAGGCTGAATAAAAAGTATCTTGCATTTATTCCTGTCTTGTTGCACAAATATTGCCTTTTACTTTATCATATAAGTGACTAATGTAGTAAACAAATGATTGACCTGCTAGAAACATGTAAGTAGTCATACTTTTGTTCATGACTCTACAGTATAAAACAATAATTATGTTATATTGTATGCTATATCTATTAGAAGCTACTAACTACAGTAATAAAACCCAAGTAGACCAGACAGTGATAGGATGGATTAGTACATAAGTAATTCACTTGTATATATAAATCATCATCATCATCATTTAATGTCTGTTGTCGATGCTGGCATGGGTTGGATGGTTTGACCAAAGGTGGTGAGCTGCACCAGATTCCAGTCTGATTTGGCATGGTTTCTACAACTAGATGCCCTTCTTAATACCAGCCACTTTACAGAGTGTGCTGGGTGCTTTTACATGGCATCGCACGGGTGCATTTAAACACTTAGAATCAGTGTCTAGATCTATTGAAGTATTAAGATTTCTTATACTTTAAATTTCCTTGCGATTGAAAAGCAGATTGTATGATGCCTTTGTACATACGGCTGTTTTACATGGCAGTGAAATGTGGGCTTTGACTACAGAGGACTTATGTGAAGGCTTGAAAGAAATGAAGCCAGCATACTCCACTGGATGAGTAATGTCAGTGTGCATGCATGGCAAAGTGTAAATGATTTAAAAGGAAAACTGGGTATAAGAAGCATCAGATGTTGTGTGCAAGAGAGAAGACTGTGCTGGTTTGGTCATGTGATGCATATGGATGAAGACAGCTGCATAAAGAATTACTGAGCTCTAATTGTGGAGGGTACCTGTGGAAGAGATAGATCCAGGAAGACATCTTTGGATGCTGGGCCTTACTGAGGAAATAAGAGACCGGGTGATGTAGTGATTTGCTGTACTTGATAAGACACATCAAGCTAAGTAAAATCGCTGTCTTCCACACTTACAGACTTGTCCTTTCAGGTGACGGTGCCACTTAAAAAACATCTGTGCTGGTGCTGCATTAACACACCTGTGCTGCTGCTGTAAAAAACACCAAGTGCACTCTGTTAAGTGGTTAGCATTAGGAAAGGCATCCAGCCATAGAAACCATGCCGCTACAGACAGCTGGAATCTGGACAGCTCCCTGCTAGCCAGCTCCATGTCAAACTGTCCAACCCATGCCAGCATAGAAAGCGGATGTTAAACAATGATGATGATATGATGGTGATGATACACACACACACACACACATACACACACACACATGTGCGTGCACACACACACACACACACACACACACACACACACACACACATATATATACACGAAAATGTATGCACTTGGTGAAGTATAAATATTGAAACCAAACATAAACATACAAAATTTACAGAACTGAGTGAAAGAAAACAATTTTTATTAGGGCAAAGTGACAAAAAGAAAAGACAAACATAAATGAATTCATCATCATCATCATTTAACATCTACTTTCCATGCTGACATGGGTTGGATGGTTTGACTGAGGACTGGCGAGCCAGATGGCTGCACCAGGCTCCAGTCTGATCTGGCAGAGTTTCTTATTTCTTTACTACCCACAAGGGGCTACACACAGAGGGGACAGACAAACAGATTAAGTCGATTATATCGACCCCAGTGCGTAACTGGTACTTATTTAATCGACCCCGAAAGGATGAAAGGCAAAGTCGACCTCAGCGGAATTTGAACTCAGAACATAGCGGCAGACGAAATACCGCTAAGCATTTTGTCCAGCATGCTAACATTTCTGCCACCTCGCCGCCTTAATCTAATCTGGCAGAGTTTCTACAGCTGAATGCCCCTCATAAGGCCAACCACTCTGGGAGTGTAGTGGATGCTTTTACGTACCACCGGCACGAGGGCCAGTCAGGCGGTAATGGCGATGGCCACGCTCAAATGGTGTATTTTATGTGTCACCTGCACAGGAGCTAGTCCAGCAGCACTGGCAACGACCTCGCTCGAATGTTGTTTTTCATGTGCCACCGGCACAAGTGCCAGTAAGGCAACGCTAGTAACGATCACACTCGAATGGTGCTTTTTATGTGCCATCAGCACGGGAGCCAGTCAGCGGTCCTGGCAACGATCACACTCGGATGGTGCTTTTAACGTTTCACTGGCACGGGTGCCAGTCAAGCGGTGCTGTCATTGGTCACGTCAGCGAATTTAGTTTTGATTGTGATTTCACTTGCTTCAGCAGGTCTTCGCAAGCAATGCATAAATAGGCTGGTTACACCACTGGCATAGGCCACGGGTTATGGTCTCACTTGGCTTCCCAGGTCTTCTCAAGTACAGCATATTTCCAAAAGTCTCAGTCACTAGTCCTTGCCTCGGTGAGGCCCAGTGTTCAAAGGTCGTGCCTCACCACCTCATCCCAGGTCTTCCTGGGTCTACCTCTTCCACAAATTCCCTTAACTGTGACATTACAAAATAAGATGATAAAATAATAAATGGATCCTCTTCATCAACCATTGTTTAGTGGTTAGAGTAATCGACTCATGATCATAAGGTCATGAGTTCGATTTCCATTAGTGCAATGTGTCCTTGAGCAAGACACTTTATTTCACGTTGCTCCAGTCCACTCAGCTGTCAAAAATGAGTTGCATCTGTAATTCAAAGTGCTGACCTTGTTACATTCTGTGTTACCCTGAATCTCCCTGAGAACTATGCTAAGGATATGCATGTCTGTGGAGTGCTCAACCACTTGCACGTTAATTTAATCAGCAGGCTGTTCTGTTGATTGGTTCAACTGGAACCCTCATCGTCATAATCGATGGAGTGCCAGTTTTGTTTAGTATTCAGTAGCTACAACTTTGAAGTTATTGGGAGTAAATACTGCAGGACAAGATGACAGAATAAATGATAAGGAGATGGAACAGAAAAAGACAAGTGAGTGGTCTTTTGACACAGGTGGGACAAGAAAGAAATGTAAATAGTCTTATGACTAAGGCAAGACAAGAATATACAAGAGTTAACATGGAGAGAAAAAATATAGAGCAGTCTTTTGACCAGGAGAATAAAAATATAACAGAAAGAAGTTGAAGACAGCCAACCAGTGTAGCACTTAAAGAGTTAAGGATAGAGAGAGCAAAAAAAAAGAAAAAAAGCAGAAAGTGAAAGGGAAAAAAATGAATTATCTTCTGGAAAAAGTAGCAACAGCAAGCAGAACTGAATGGATAGACAGAGAGAATTACACTACCTCTATGTTTATGTAGATATACAGTATGATAATTTCTATGTTGTAAACTATCTGGTCTATAGGTTTAAAGTGGATATAGCTAAGATCATGCTTTGTGCTAGATCACAGCAAACATAGGAAAATCCTCACAAGTCAGCTAACAGTTGATAAATTTATCTTCTTTTTGTTTAACCCTCAGGTCAGCCCTGATGGAGCAGACTTATAATGAAAAGCCTCTTGTCTTTTTTTTTTTTTTTTTTTTGTATATCAGAAACTATATTACCTAATCTATCTTTCCTTTTTGAGACTGCAGCATGTGATTGGAAGGAAAATTTCGTTGCTGTTTTAGTATATAGCAAATCAAGTGATTTTAATAAATCTCCCTTGTTGGCTTAATGATTTTAATACTATATCATATACTTATTTGTGTTGTATTTTGCATCTTATCCATAATCTGTCATTAATAACATCTAGCAGAAAATAAAAATCTTGTTCTATATTTCTACATCAATTTACACTTGTAGCTAAGAAAACTACCTAAACAGTTTATAATATACAAGTTGTGTTAGTTTATAGAATGAATGAACTAAATGTGTAGTTATGATGTAGATGTAAGTGGATAGTTTATATGTGTGAAGGATGCATAGAAATTTGTTTACACTAACCGTTTAGAGACCGTAATAATTCCTAACATTGACACAAAACCACATTTTGCAGGATGACATAGTTAGTTCAGTACTTCACTGTTAGTTATTTGATTAACTCTGGAAGATTAAACTGAGAACAAAGGAGATGTAACTAGATGAATACCATAAGGTAGTTTTTTCTGTGTTATCACTTTCACCAACATCACCATTATCATTTAATGTCTGGCTTCTATACTGGTATTATTTTTTATAAATGAGAAATGTAAGAAGTTTAGGATAAAGCTATTTAATTTCATATTTTCTAATGTTGCTTTAGAAAAAAAACAACATTTTTAGTAATTATAATGAGAATTCATTAGCTATTTTACTTTCTTCAATGTTGTTGAGATAAATCCTGTTCTCAGCACACTGATGATGAAAGACATTCAAGTTATGATCATTCTACTTTTATTTAAAGTAGGATGTGTCCAGGACTACATTATTCCCATAAGATGGCGAGCTGGCAGAATTGTTAGCATGCCGGGCGAAATGCTTAGCGGTATTTCGTCTGCCGCTACATTCTGAGTTCAAATTCCATCGAGGTTGACTTTGCCTTTCATCCTTTCGGGGTTGATTAAATAAGTACCAGTTACACACTGGGGTCGATGTAATCGACTTAATCCCTTTATCTGTCCTTGTTTGTCCCTTCTATGTTTAGCCCCTTGTGGGCAATAAAGAATTGTACATTATTCCCATAAAACACATCTCCTTTTTTATTTAAGTTGGTATGTTGTATTCAAGAGAGAACTGCTGTTATATTTCATAGGTTGAGCCTGCTTTTCAACCCTTTAATGTCATAGTTTTATATGTATCACTATCTCTTGTCTGTTTCTTTATTTTTAGTGTGTAATGCTTTCAAAGTGATGTGATGGATGGAGGAGAGTCAGTGGTGGAAAATCGTGGGACTCTTAACACAGAGCAGCTCCTGTCTCAAACTGAATGTCCTTCATCACAAGATGAAAAAGCTACACTACTAGAAAGTAAAGATTCTTTGGAAAATAAAGATAATGACAGTGATCTGACAACAAACATTCAGTCTGAGGATGATGAACATCCAGGGAAAACTTGTGCAATTGAAACTGTAAATGATATTTCATCAGTCCCAACACAGTCGTTTCAGAATCAAGTGGATGAACAACAATCTTGTTTACGACAGCAACTAGAAGAACAACAAGTATGTGAAAAACAGCAACAACTGCAATTATCATCAACACCATCACCCCAGGAGCAACTGCATCAACATCAGCATGAAGAACAGACTAAACAGGATCCTGAGTCTCAGCAACAAGATCAACAACGACAACACTTAAATGATGATCCATATGAATTCAGTAATGAAAACTTTGATAATGCCTCTGTCTCGAAATTGTCTCCAGGACATCCTGGAGCGATTCAGACCAGCTCACGAATTATAAAAGTTCCAGAGAATGCTAAATCTGTGGAATCTGGTGCAGAAAAACCATTGTTTGTACAGCATGGTTCTGATGACTTCAACAAAATTAAAATGGATGATGCATCAAATGCAGCAACTCTTTCCAAATTGGATTCTGGATGCAATGACGGTGATCAGAACCAAAACTGTACCATTAATGGTTTTTCACAACAAGAAACATTATTAGTGACTCCTGGAGATTCTAATCAGGTAATAAACGAAATTCTTTTTTAAAAACATGCTGTACTAGGAGTTATAGTGAAACACATTTCAGTTAAAAAATTAAAATTACAATGAATTGTTTAATGTCAAAATATAAGTTCTCTGAATTTTTCAATTCTGCTTATGGGATGAAAAAAATTTTAAGTTCTCAAGTCCTAGAATCTCAGTATTTTACTTCAGGGTCGTTGATTCAAAAATAATTCCTGAAGTAAAATCTTAAATCTATCTTAGAATAATATGTTGCATAACATATACAATGAAGCCATGCCATTTTAGAATATGTAGTTTAATTTGTCATTGTTCTGAAGTCAAATTTGAGATACCTTTTTCTTTCATCTCCTTTTGGTTGACAAATACCAGTAATGTACTGGACTGCATTTAAGCTTATTTTTGTTTCTAGTTAGGATGATAACATATAAGTTGTTTTTTGTTTTTTTTACGTAAAGATATTAAGAAAAGTATATAACAGAACTTTCTCAGTTTACAACCAGTCTCAAGAATTAAGTTAGCTTCTTAAAGCAAGCAAATCTTGAGATTATTCATGAGATTCTTAAAAATCTTATTCTCTCCTTGTTTGTGTGTATGTATGTGTGTGTGTGTGTGTGTGTGTGTGTGTGAGAGAGAGAGAGAGAGAGAGAGAGAGAGAGAGTGTGTGTTTTTCTTTTAAATATTGCATAAAATCATTTACAGTTAAATAGCCTTCAGCTTTGAATGTAATTTCATTCATATCAATACACACACACACACATACACAAATATATTTACGTAACACATGTACATAGCCACACTTCACTGACATAACACATGAATACTAATGGCATACCAAATATATTGTGTTGCTTTTGTCATTACTGCTATGATTCCTTTTTTCTAAATTTGCAAATTGTGTACCAGGTTATTCACATATATCTTTTCTGTAACAACCAAATATGAACTCTGCACAAAGCTGTTTTTCTAAGCAGTTATTTCTCGAACTGCAACTATCTGGAACTTCTTTTATCATGTTTTCCCATAGGCATTAACCTTCAAAAATTCAAGCTGAACATCAGCTACATCAGCCTCACTATCCCAAGAGGACATGCAAAAATCATGAGCTCTACTTCTTTCCTTTTGAATAAATTCCATTATAGTAAAGATAAAAAGATAAACTGTTCTAATTTTGCTGATGTAACCAGGTTACTTAAGTGTGATAATGTAAATACGCTTCTTGTTGGGAAATTATACTTATATAGGCATTCTTGACCTAACTTTTTGTTTCTGTGTTTTTTATTTTATAAAATTTTAACCTTTTACTATTTTGATATTGAATGGTATTACATTATTAACAAAGTAATTTCTTGGTGGTGGTGGTGGTGCTGGTGGGGTTTCTTAACTGTGTTTAAAAATGAAAAAAATGGATAAGAAGTGTTTGAAACAATCACCATGACTTATTTTAAAATTGTTATTTATACTACACTGCAATATTAAGGGACTCAGAGCAAAAGAAATTTATAACAGAGATACTAGTTATTTTCTGTGATCTTTTCTGGAAACCATATATAACATAGTTGTAAGAATTGCCAATAGCACCTTCCTATTTCTTCCTTTCTATAAACTTTACCATATCCAGGATCCTTTATCTTTCCAGTTCAATTTTATCTCATTAATAGCTTTCATCTCATTCTCTATTTTTAAAATCATTGTCTGTTCATGGTTGATATAAGTAGTCTTTTCAGGGAACCTGAAAAATTAGTTCTATATATATTTTGAACCATCTTTTTATTTTGTATACTCTCTTAACCCATTACCTCCCATAATTCTATTAACTGGAATTTTTTTATGAAACTTTGATTTCTAGCATAAAACAGCCTTAGAAACACACTGGAATGATCAAAATAACATTTCAAAATAACATTTTAAATAGAAATAAGCAAGATATTGGGTGAAAAATTAGCAAACCTCATTTGAATATCAGAGAAATATACCTAGTAGATATAGCAAAAAGGTTAAATATGTGTAAATATTGACAGATAATTACGAAATTTGTAATTTTTAAGTGATCTCATATGAGATCACTGGTAGGTAATGGGTTAATAGCTACTATAGTAAATGCTGCCCTTTTGAATTTTCCTGTTTTATCCCATTTCAATATGAACTTAGATTTCTTTTTAAAATTTTACACTGAATAATACAAATAGTTTCTTATTCTGAAAGAGGCTACCCTCTGGGAACTTTTTTCTTTTGGTAAATTTCCCATGTGTGTACTTCCATTATAAATGTACTCTGCTGCTCACTGTCCTAATCTTTCTGATCCAAAGTGGGTTATATAAAATAATAAGTTCTTAACACTGCAAAAGAAGGGAAAAAGAAAATTAATTTACTTGTCATAGGTGTGTGTTGTGTATGTGTGTACTGATTGAAGAAAGAACAAGGAAATTTGGCCAGTGATAAAATATTTTTCATGTGATGGCTTACCAGCAGGTGTGTAAAAGGGTAATATTAGAACACAAATTCAGAAGAAATACATTCTATTTTTAAAAATCTAATCCTAACATTGTTATAAGAATAGTATTGAATTTGAACTTGTATTACTGTTAATCATATTAAGTATGAATACCTAATCAGTATTTATGTTTTAGGCCAGGGTGATCTCTGATAACATAGATCAATACATAATGATATAACATGAAATGATAACATTATATTTACTCTGTCATAGCAGTTATAAAGTGAATTGTCTTGTATGTAAGGTTAATGTAAAATTGAAGAAAACATTCATTTTGTGCTTACAACTTATTCTAATGTAAATGAAAGTATAACGGAAAAGGAAAGCTTTTTTGCTTTCTGTGAAAGTATTATTGTGTATTATTTAAATTGGACCTTGAACTTCAGGCATATTAAACATCTGTAACACATTCTTCTTGCAATGAATTATGTAGATACACTAGTAAAACCAATTCTCCAGGCATGAGATCTTACACAAAGCTGGCTGTAGTAACATCAAAGCCTGGTTGATCTGAATGCCATCCACTTCAATAAAACAAGAATCCGTAAGACCAATTTTATACAGTGAATTTATGAATGAATGCTAGAAGATTATATTGTCATATTAAATGCAAGAAGATTTCTATAAATATGAACAGCAGAGCCACTATATATGAACATAATCTGTTCCAGAGCTCTCTTTGTTTACTGAGTAACTGAAATACATATAAATAGGGGTAATCTCTACCAAGCCACACCCAGATTCCAAACTATGTCATGTATGATTGTTAAAGAAGATATATTTTAGCATTGTTTGGAAGACTGATTTCTCAAACTTCTTGATATGTCATAAGGCAGTTATTAAAAAATGGTACTTCAGAGTATTGCCTTTCTATTTTACATTGGACAGAGTTAGAATATCTCATGTAAGATGTTTTGAGATATATTACTCTTTCTCTCAGCTTATTTATGTTTCTGTTGTTCTTGCACACTGATATTACACATCCAGTGGCACATGGTCATTTAATTTCTTTTCAGTGTTTGCATGTCCTCTCCATGCACTGATCATATTTAAATTGTGAACTAGAAGTGAGACCTAGTTTCGGCCTGCCAAGCAAATACAGTAAACACAACTGTTTTTCTCAAGGGCTCAAATTTAAGAGCAATTTTTTAGATTTGGTCAACTTTACCTTGCACTCAACCAATGTACATCACAACATGAAAAGAATATTACAAACAAAAAAAGGTAGAAAAAATAAGTTATGAAATAATGCAGACAATTTTTATGAAGTACAATGCTGAGCTTCATCACAAATTGTCTTCTTCATACTTTGAACTCAGAAGAGTTGTTGGCACTCTGTCACGACGTCGAGGGTTCCAGTTGACCCAATCAATGGAACAGCCTGCTCGTGAAATTAACGTTGAAGTGGCTGAGCACTCCACAGACATGTGTACCCTTAATGTAGTTCTTGGGGATATTCAGCGTGACACAGTGTGACAAGGCTGACCCTTTGAATTACAGGCACAACAGAAACAGGAAGTAAGAGTGAGAGAAAGTTGTGGTGAAAGAGTACAGCAGGGTTCGCCACCATCCCCTGCCAGAGCCTTGTGGAGCTTTAGGTGTTTTCGCTCAATAAACACTCACAACGCCTAGTCTGGGAATCGAAACCGCAATCCTACAACCGCGAGTCCGCTGCCCTAACCACTGGGCCATTGTGCCTCCACTACTCAGAAGAGTAAGGTTTAAGTAAAAATAGAAATAAAGTTTATATAATTACTAAAAACATCAGCAATACAAAACTCAGAAAACTTTCACTCATATGATATGAATATATTTTCTGAAAGAAGAAAAAACAAAACTACATTATTTAGACACATATTTATTTGCATCCCTTTATCTTGGACCCAGCAGACTTTCAGTTTTGCTTTCAAATTGAAATTGAAAGGTCATTATTAATCGCGTTTGCTGACATTTAAATGAACTAGTGATAGATTTAGTATTATTTCAGCTAAGTTTCTCATGTCTCTACTACAGTTGTAAACTGTACTGACAATTGTTATGGGATTGTAAGTAGTATGTATATCTACACTCTTAGTCACTACTTTATAAAGTAATAAATAATTATCTATAATCTCAAAGCATTATTTCATGTGTAATTGGTGCAATTAATTGTTCATTAAGTGTTTTACTTGATAATAAAATGTATTTTGTATAAAAATGCACATTTAGTCTTTTAAGATATTGTTTTAAGGGAAAATATTTAATTATAATTAACTTGTTTGTCCCATGTTTATTTCCACCCTCTATCTTCCTTATCTACATGCATGCATGTGTGTGTGTGTGTGTGTGTGCACGTGTGTGAGTCTGAGTCTGTGTGTATGTGTGTGTGTGTGTGCGCATGCGTGTGTTTTGTTATTTGCTATATTCTGCAAATTTCATGCAAGTCTATATCGAAGATTTTAATATTTAAACATGCTCTTTACTCTTTTACTAATTTCATCCATTGGGCTGTGGCCATGCTGGAGTTTCATCAGTCTTGTACTTGATAATTAACAAATGAGATAGTTTGATATCACTATCCTTGCCTGTGTCTCTCCTGTTGTGATATAGCTTCAAGTGATGTTAGAAAATGTTGACAGCTACTCCATGCATGTCTTTTATGACCAAAGGAAGGATATTGAATAGCTGTGGTTTGCAATATCTAGTTCTTACCTGACAGAGAAAAAAATGAAACTGCTTGTACTCTATTATTATGGCAGCCAATTCAAGGGTTTTCACAGTTTCAGTATCAAAGTTTGGTGCAGTCCTTCCAGAAAGATATTACTACATATCTCTCCACTCTTCATTCTAGAAGGTAAAAATCTTAAAAGATCCAACCACTACCAGTATGGAAGGAATCTTCTTTATGTTGAGTCCTTGCATTACTTCCAATTCCAGAGTGTGCTTGACACTTCAAGCTGACAATAACTGGAAGCAATAACCCAGGTAACTGAGGAAAAGTGTTTTTTTTTTCTGAACCAGCATGGTTATTTTTATTTTTTAGTTCTAAATACCCTAGGACTATTCTGCATGTTAAACACATGAAACAAAGCAATTTTACTCATTGTTACTTGGTCTTTCATAGATTGTGAGCCTTGTCTCTCCTAACTCTGTTTATCCAGGTTGTAATTTGTTGGGGAGCTGGTAGTTCTTGAAATTTTCCTAAGTTTTTGGAATTTTCTTGTATTTTTTTCATTTGGTAGTATCTGGGCTCTTAATTTCCTTGGATATCCTTAGTATTATTAGCATAATTAATGTGTGTAACTGTGTTTATAACTGCAGAGTCAGAGTGTTATTAAAAATGGTAGTGCTACCAAAATATATTTCATCTACCATTTTAACAGTTTGTGCAACTGCTTTGATTGCCAGTCATAATGCTGCTGAAGCTGTGTGTGAGTGGCAGCCTCTCTTTGGACAGAAACTGTATTTAGTATCATTTAGTAAATGATTCTTTTGAAGAAATGTATTTTTCTTCATAATTTGTTCCACCTGATATACTGATATTTGAAGTTAAAGTCAGGCCTGTTGTAGCTTCTGCTCAGATCCCTCCAATATGGAGAGACATACAATGCATTTTTTCATCTTTTGTGAGTTTTGAAGAAGCTTCAGAAAGTGGTTTAGGGCCTGTGCATATTTACAGGATAATTGTGGGAAAACCTTCTAGGATTGTTACTGATTTGGTCACATTTTTTCTATGGCAGTTTTTTTTTTTCTGTGTGTCAGTATAATTGATAATAGCTATTTCCCATACAATGTTGCTAATCTATGCTGACCCTGTTATTTGTATTTGTGCCAGTGGGGTGATGAAAGCACATTGAATTGGCCATTTTAGTTATTCACTTACTTTGTGATCCACTTTATTCAAACAATGACCTATTTTATATTGAAGCTGTTTCTTGTGCAGACCTAGAGGAAACTTAAGTGTTAGTTTTTAAGTTTTCTATAAGCCTAGTTTCCTTTGCAGTTCTCTATCATTTTCTTTGAAACACCTTATTCTACTTTCAATGTCTGCAAGAGACATTGTTATCTGGTTCCTTTCTCTTTCAGGGATTTTGTTTATTTAATTGGTTTGAAATTTGTTCATCAGCTCATGAGAATTTCCCTCTTTCTGGGCATCTAAACTTTAAATTTCTTCTCTGAGAATATTTTATGCAAATATGCAGCATTACTAACACAAAAGATATTAGTTTTGTATTACTATCTTGCATAGAGAGAGAAAGTGTTTGAAGCTAGTTCATGTATTTTCTCATTGTACACTCTGTAAAGTGGTTGGCATTAGGAAGGGCATCCAGCCATAGAAACCATGTGAAAACAGACAGTAAGACTTGGCACAGTTTTCTGACTTGTCAGCTCTTGTCAAACTATCTAGCCCATGCTAGCATGGAGAACAGACATTAAATGATGATGATGATGATTTCCTGTGAACCTTGTACAAATTCAAATTGGACAGTATTTGAGTGTCTCATGTAAGGTGTTTAGTAACAAATTATATTCAACCATAATTATGATTGTAAGAAGAGTGTAGGTGACACCTTCACATTGTAGATCAGTTCATAATATTTCTGAAGTACAGGTCTCATGTATTGTTGCCTCTTGTTAGGTAAAGGATAATTTGTTGTATGAACAATATTGAAAGTGATATGATTGTGGAAAACTGCTACAGATAGAGCCATAAAAGCTAAGAAACAAGCCTGGAAGATTGGAAGAAAGAAGGCAACGAAAAAAAAATTACATTGCTAGATAAGCAACTAGACATTAAGGATAATCAGCATGGGAAGAAGAAGCCTAACATAAATAGCTTGTTCATGGTCTGCAACATAAAGTTCAGAGGTTTGTTGTTTTCCAGGTTGCAAAGTAGCATACCAGAGAAGAAAGGTGTGTAAATAAAGATAGCAGCACACATGCTGAAAATCTTCTTAGATTCTGAAAAGAAAGAGGCATGGAAATGCAATTGTAAGAACTTCCTGAATGAGGAGAGTTCATGAAAGAGTGAGGATGTACACTAAGTAAGTCTGACATAGGAGCCAGCCATTGAAGTTCATATCTATATGGTTAAATGTTCAATCAAGGATATGAAAGTCAGAGAAAGTATCTGAACTATTGAGGATAGTTACTGAGATGCTTAACCTTTCTGGTGAAATATGCTAGTGACCTACACAGCCAGTCAGGTAGTGCAGGAAGGTTTCATACCCAAATACTGACATAAGGTTTGGACCTGATATCCTTATGGATTGCACAGCTGACTATGAATATCATCACCTTCATCTTAGCTTTGTGATGGTCCTCATCATCCCGATGGGTTTATGGTGATGATGTTGTGGAACTGTTTGGATGAACTTGGTTAACTTGATATCTGGGCACTGTGAATGTTTCTTCCGCTTGGACTCAATCAACATTTCCCTGCCAGAGGCCTTCAGCACTTTTCCAAACCAACATAAAAGGTTTAAGAAGCTGGCAGTCTCTGAATTGCTGGGATTTGTGGCTATAGCCACAAGTATAGTGTACCTTTTCATTTTCTGTGTTAGAATGGAATCTGTTAATGTTGTCTATATATCGGAAAGTGATATAAGAAACTTACTTACATATATACTCCTAATGAGGTATAAATGTAAGATGAATTTTGTTCACAATACTTGTGTGTCCTTCATTTCTTATATATGTATATATATCATCATTATAATTGTTATCATCAGCATTTAATGACCACTTATCCATACTTATATGGAATTTGTTGTGGATTTTGTGTGGTCAAATGCTCTTCCTGTTGCCAATCCTTACTTGTTTCCAAGCAAGATAAATTTCCCCGTGACCAGACATATGTTTCATGGGAGACTGAAAACAAATGATGCTGATGTTCATTTACAATCATGATGTCAAGACAGATGTATACACAAACACATACGTATTCAAATGATTGAAGGAAGCAACGTGACAATATATAAGGAAAAAATATTATTTACAAACATTGAAACCATTGAGATTTGAGTGATTCCTAAAAAAAATCCCTTCTTCAAAAACCTTAGAATTCGATAGGTGAGCATTTCTTCAATTAGTGATTTGGAAGTTACTATTATCATTCATACTAAAGAATTTTTGCAATTTTACTATAATACTTTTTGATTTAAATGAAGTATTTTGGAATTATATGATGTGGTTAAGGTTTGTGAATTGGATTGTACATTTTACACTTAATTTTGAAGGGAGTTTGCTCTGCATAGTTTGGGCCTTACTGTGGTGATGAACTACTTAATTTGCAAACTATGACTGGTCTCAAGTGATCTCATTGGATGTCGTGAGAAAAAGAGTTCATCTACATATGTGAAGAATTAGATTTAAAGATCATAGTAAATATGAAGTTAATTTCCTAGATATAACTCTAGATTTAGGTATTGCTTGTAAATAACTGCCTTGTAAATAACTGTGAAACAAGAAAAGTGATATAGGGTTTACTGAAAATCCCTATAAAACAAAATTCTCACAACATACACATTCATTCTGACTCTCAGAAAGCTGCTTCACCACATGTCTGGAGTTTAAAGGATAATAATATTAATAAATATGAAAGTGACCTGTTTCATGGATTTTGGTTGATGGAAATTGTGTTGAAGCCCACTGTATATGTGTTTATATATTTATGAGTGTGTCTCTGTGTTTATTTTTACTGGTGTAAATAGTGTGTTGAATTACAATGCTTTATGTCAAAAATATAACTTATAATTTGATGAAGATGATTAACATAAGAACCAGATTCAATTAGGTACTGGGGTTGGTATGATCAACTAAAACCCTTTGAAGACAGCATTCCAGCATGCTTGCAACCCATTGCCTGAGACTAATACAAGAGCAAAAATAATGGACTATATATATATATATATATATATATATATATATGGATAATAACAACAAGTGGAGCAAAACGCATGTCGATGAAAGTTCCTTTAATTCCTACATATTTGTTTCAAAACAAATGAGGGCCATTTCACAATGAGGAAATGGCCCTAATTTGTTTTGAAACATATATGTAGGAATTAAAGGAACTTTCATCGACATGCGTTTTGCTCCACTTGTTATTATCCAAATTTTGCTACCCCTAGTAACTATTAACGTATTCAAATTATCGAAAGTTTTAATAACTGAGATAATATTAATATATACATAAAATAATATATATATATATATATATATATATATATATATATATATATATATATATATATATATATATATATTTGTATTAGTGTGTGTGTGTGTGTGCATACACATGCATATCTATATCTGCATATGTACATAGGTCATGCTGACTCACCACATTCAAGTGATTTAGATAATTATATTTGATGATTATAATATTTAGTTATATTTTATTGATCTTTATTAAATGGCTAAGTTGCTTTTGGAGGCTTTTTATTTTTTTGTCAAGTAACATTACTCACTGTACCTAATTTACATTGATATATACGGACATCCACAGAAACATGTATACATATATGAGAGGCTTCCACTGGTCAAACTGAGGCTTTTGTAGAGGCAGACAGTTGCCTTAGGTGCTGCATAGTGGGATCACATTCAGAACCATGTGATATGAAATAAACCATAACTGTGTCCGTAATATGTTTAATTTAATGAAAATATTAAAAAATGCAGACATATACATAACAGAATAAAAACTGTTTTAAATGTTAATCCAAGTAAATTATTTTACAGTTCTGTAATTTTCAGCTATTTTCTTTACTTAGTACAGCTGCTTGTTATGTATGTACACACACACACACACACACACACACACACACACACACACACACACACACACACACACAAGCATACATAGACACACAGACACAGACATACACACACACATATAGAATAATTATGCAAGTGTGTGTGTGTGTGTGTGTGTGTGTGTGTGTGTGTGTGTGTGTGCATTCTTTTATTCTTTTACTTGTTTCAGTCATTTGACTGCAGCCATGCTGGAGCACTGCCTTTTAGTCGAATAAATCTATCCCAGGACTTATTCTTCGTAAGCCTAGTACTTATTCTATCAGTCTCTTTTTGCCGAACTGCTAAGTCACAGGGACATAAGCACACCAGCATCGGTTGTCAAGCGATGGTGGGGACAAACACAGACACACACACACACACACACACACACACACACGACGGGCTTCTTTCAGTTTCTGTCTACCAAATCCACTCACAAGGATTTAGTCGGCCCGAGGCTATAGTAGAAGACACTTGCCTAAGGTGCAACTCAGTGGGACTGAACCCGGAACCATGTGTTTGGTAAGCAAGCTACACATATATGTAATATGCATATACATTTTTATATACCTACATGCACATATATACATACATACATATGCACATGTGCATGTGTGTGTATGTATAGGTGTATGTCTCTCTTTGTCCTGCTAGACACACACACACACGTGTGTGTGTGTGTGTATGTGTGTGTGCGTATGTGTGTATGTGTATGTGTGTATGTGTGTGTGTGTGTGTGGAGAGAGAGAAACAGAGAGAGACAGAGAACCAAATGCAGATAAAGAGAGTAATAGTAAAAACTGAACTATCAGCTGCTTGTCCAACAAGTGTGTCTAGACTTGGTTTTTCTATGGTCATAAAGCTACAAGCTGTTCTTTATCCATTCTCTTTGTCGACCTACTTAACACTGCTGTCTACACTTAGTCTGCCACTATATGTACCCCTACCTATCTTCTCTCTCTTTCTCTCTTCTTTTTCTTTTCCACTCCACCTCTTTCTCCATATATCTTGTGTTATATTATTACACTGGTGTGGGTTTTTATACTCTTACTGTGTGCTGCTTTCTAAGATGTCTGCTTCCAAATTGATTGTATGTCACGTATGTATAAGATTTACAGGCAACAAACTCACCAGAGATCTGACCCAAATAATTAACTGCTCCTCACCAACCACCATCTCACCCTGTACTAGACATACTTGATCCAGTTGCTCCACCCAAGGAATCAGTGATTTATTTGTTAGACAGTGTTATGTAGGTGATGGCAATTTTTAATCATTGGAACATTGAAAGACTAAAATATATTCATGTTGACAAGCAGTGAGAGGAGAGGGTTAAAATTCACCAAAATAATATGAATCAATGTGTAACATTATTTTGTTGTATCTTAAGTAGGTGGGGGTTATTATGCCAATAATAAATTCATGCACTGGTTCAGTTTCACTTCTTTATTATTCATCAGTTGGTTAGTTATGTAACCAACCAACTAATCTATCATTTGCTTAGTTTGGCGGTTAAACTATTAGTTAGTTGTCTGTCAGTCTTTTGTCACCATTTGTGACCTCATCAATGACATGCCTTCTCTCCTCCAGTTCTGAGACAGATTTGAAGCAGACCTTGAGGGGAGGGGGCATGTCATTGATGAGGTCATGAATAGCAATGAAAAAACTTTGACAGACAACTGATTGATTGTTTAACTAACTGATTAAACAAACAGTTGATTATTTAGTTGGTTAATTAACTAACAAACTGACTAATAATCCTTTCTACTATAGGCATAAGGCCTGAAATTTATCAGAGTTAGCACTACATTTTCCTACTTTTCTCCTTTTCATGGTCCTTCATGGAAATACAGTATCTCCATAATTTGCCAAAGTGCCATCAGGTAAAGTTAGTTAAACTACTATACCCTGAACTTCCAACATTAATTCCTCCCCAAATCCACAAAACCAACAATCCAAGCTGCTCCGTTGCCCCTATCTATAAGTGTCCCACCAAGTTCCTCTGAATATTTTGACAAACAGCTGTCACCTCTCATCTCTGTTTTACCATCATACATTAAGGACATAAATCATGCTCTAAATATTTTCAACTCATTCTCATTCTTTCTCAAAACTCTCCAAACTTCTGTTCATCATGGATATAAAATTACTGTACATTGTTCCCACCATCCAGTGATGGTCTATTAGCCCTTAAACTTTATTCCTAGACAGTTAGCCTATAATTGAATTCAGTACCACCAATCTCCATCTAACCAAACTTAGCCATATTCACATTTTTTTCTCCTTCTCTGGTGAGTTTTACAACAGATCTTCAAGCTCACTATTATAATTAAGATGGGTCCCAATTATGCTAAACTCTTTGTAGGCTATGCATGAGTTTTGTCCAGCTTAATTAACCTTCTTCTGAGCTGTACACTTGCTCCTATATTGGTGATTGCTTCATCACCTATTCACTACCAATGATCAACCCACTTCATCTCTTACACTGTTGTCAATGGCATCCACCTGTTCTCCTCCATCCACTAAAAACTGACTCCCACTTCTTTCTTGACTTCTCCTTTCTCACTCCACATACCAAATCCATCATCCACGTCTATCAATTCTTGTAATTTCATTGATCATGTAGCACTGATTTGACTTTCAAAACATACCCCTTCAAAAGGACAAAGTGTGTAGAAGAGAATTGCATTGTGTGCAAATATAGTCCTGGTATCAACTGCAAAGCCAGAAATGTGGTCTACAAAATAAGCTGTATGGACGGTGATTGTAAAAACAGAAACACGACGTACATAGGTGAAACAGCGAGAAGTTTGGCTGAGCGTGTAAATGAACATTGGAGGGACTATAAGAATCACAAACAAACCTCGGTGCTATACCAACATGCCAAAGAACAACAAGGACAACTGGACCGAATTAGCATAGAAATCCTGTCTAGACACCCCGATGACGCATCATTATGGCAAATACAAGAGTCAGTCCTCATAACTGAAACACGACCAATTTTGAACAGCAAATACACATAGATAAAAGCCTTACAATTACCCATGGTTACATATGTTGTTCACACATAAAATACAGAACGTGAACGTAAATAAAAAAGATGCATTTACGAAGAAAACAAAAAATAACAGAAAGGAAACCAAAACCAAGTCCAAAGTCTCTATCTTATCTGATATAAACAAAATTGTTACAAACACACATATGGACGCACACACTTACATTCAGAATATTTATATGGAAGTAACCTTCAATGCTGTTGAATGTTATTTTTGTTTAGGTGTAGATCAGTCCTGATCAAGCAGAGACTTATGATCAGAGGTATTTTAGCTGAGGCTATTTTGGGTTGATTCCACACCCCTAGAGGGAGTTTTGTTGGTCTATCACTCAGCTGCATCCCACACATAATAATCAAGGGGGTTGCAGTCTGGGGAGTTAGATGGCCAGAGGGGTGATGTGGTCACAGAAATTGTCTGACAGCCATGACTGGGTTCTCCCGCTTGTGTGACATGGTGCAGAGTCCTATTGCCAGACAAAGGATCTTCCAGCAACCACCCTCTTAACCCAGGGCAGCACTACCTCTTCTAGGCACTTGATGGACCTGATTGACTTCGAGGGATCGTTGTCAATCATGGCCTGGATCTCACCAACAAATTCAGGAGTTCTTTTCTTATCAGAACGATCAGAGTTAGTTTTCCGAGCTGCCGTACATTCGTAATCACCACTAGACTCATCCAACTCTTTCCAAATCCTCTGCACTGTCCTCAGATTGACACCAAAACACTCTGAAACATTTGTTTTGGAGCTTCCCGCTCTAATGCTAAGCAGTACAGCATGTTGTTTCCAAATTTCTAGCTGAGGGAAATGTGTCATGGTGCTATTTTTCTTACAGGTGGTGCCCAACTGATCCTACTATGATGTGTAGTCAACAAAATCAAAAACAAACAATGTGCATGCCTGAAATTAAGAATATAAAATGGCGACAATATACCCATATATATATATATATATCATCATCATCATCATCATAATCATCATTGACATCATTATTGTTGTTTAACGTCTGTTTTCCATGCTGTCATGAGTTAGATGGTTTGACTGAGAACTGGTAAGCTGGGAGGCTGCACCAGGCCCCAATCTGATTTGGCAAGGTTTCTGCAGCTGGATGCCCTTCCTAATGCCAACCACCCTGAGAGTGTGGTGGGTGCTTTTTACATGCCACAGGCACGGGTTTCAGTCTGGCAGCACTGGCATCAGCCATGCTCAAATGGTGGTTTTTATTTACTACTGGCATCGGTGCTAGTCAAGCTGTACTGGTATTGGCCATGCTCAAATGGTGCTTTATATACACATTTATGTGTGTGTGAATGTATGTATGTATGTATGTGTGTGTGTGTATATATATATATATGTATGTATAAATGTATATATATGTATGTGTGTATGTATATATATATACACATACATACTCATTGCGATCCAAGAAAATATATATGAACACAAATATTCAGTTTAAAATTCCACCTCACTCTCCATAAGAAGTGTTTATAAACACTTGCATACACAACCCCACACCTACACACATATGAGTGTGTATATGTGTATATATAAGTATATATATGTGCGTGTGTTTTTTGTCTATCTGCATATGTGTATCTATAGATATATGTATACACATATACACATGCACAAATACACACACACATATATATATGTATCATCATCATCCTTTAACATCTATTTTCCATGCTGACATGTGTAGGACGGTTTGACAACAATTGACAATTCAGGAGACAGCACCAAACTCTGCTGTCTGTTTTGGAATGGTTTCTGTGGTTGAATGCACTTCTTAAAGCCAACCACTTTACAGAGTATAGTGGGTGCATTTTATGTGGTACCAGCAGTAGTGAGATCACCAAGTAACTTGTAGGGACCAGACCCACCAACTGGGAGGAGAAGTGTTGAGTGACACAAAAGGGGTCTTGCATTAGAACAGAATCTTGGCTACCTCAGATGTAGGGAGAAGGGAGACAGATAGTGAAGATGTGATGGGGAGGAGGCAGGAGCTGTACACCCAAGTTCCTGTTATACCCAGGTATATAGTGAAGTAGATCAGGGACTGGAGAGTGTGAGTGGGTGAATTCACAAGATTTTGAAAGGAGATTGGGAGCTAGAAGGGGGTGATGTAATGAGTGGGTGCTGGTAGAGGAATAGGGCTATTAGGAGGATATGTTGTGGAAAAGGGATTGAACAGGGACATATTGTGTGCAGGTAGGTACATGAGAGAGAGAACAAAGGGGAGGGGAGAGGGACAATTATATGTTTTCAATTGTTGATATACTTTGATCTTAGCTAAAACTCAGAGAAGCAGCCTGTTTGTTAAGAAGAAAAAGTAGTTTTTAAAACCTTAAAATTTATCTGAGTTTCTGTGAGAGCAAAATTACAGACTATATCCTGAAATTAGAAATTAGCGGTAATACTTTATAATTTCTTTAAGTATGAAATTCCACAATTTGAGGTAGCCATAACATTAGGGTTGTTTGTGTGTGTGTGTGTGTGTGTGTATATATATATATATATATATATATATATATATATATATATATATAATGATAATAATATTAGGGATAAAATCCAAAATTACAGGTAAAAACTCAATTAAAATCAATTTATTAAAAATTAAAATTAAATTAAGTTTCACAGTATAAAATATATATAAATATATAGTTTTAGGGAAAAGTGACAGTGGATTTACATCGATGAGTTCATGAACCTTGGTTCTTTTCCGTAAAACTATATATATATATATATATATATATATATATATATATATATATATATATATATACATATATACATACATACCGTGTATAGAGTTAGAACCTGAATGCCACAAGCTTGTTTATGAAGAAGATGCAAGACAACTAAGAAAATAAGAGACTAACCTTAAGAAAAAAAGGAGGAAAATATCAGCCACTAGCACTTAGAAATTTTCAATCTCTGGAAGGTTCATGCAGTTGCATGTAGTTTCATAAAGTTTGTTATTACTTCTGTATCATGGACAAAAGATCTTCACAACAGCATGAAATCATGGTACAGAAGTAACATCAGTCATTAAACATATATGTGTGTGTATCCTTCTGCACATACACACACTAAACAGAACTCAAAACATGAGCATATCTATATATATATATATATATATAAGTATGTATAAGTGGCATGCATGAAGCTCTTGAGTCACTTCGTAATTTCTGCTGATTTAAAATAGAATGTGTGTGTTTAATACTTATTGTAACTTATGTGCCATGATTTAATGCAGTGGTGAAGGTCTTTTGAACATCATATTCAAATTATTTAGTATTAAGAAACTATATGAAACTGCACAACTCTTTCAGAGATTGGAAATTTCTGTTAAGCACAAGTGGCCGATATTTTCTAAGCTTTGATGGTTAATCTCTTATTTTCATAGTTATCTTTCATTTTCTTTGTAAACCACTTTGAAGTGTTGAGTGTCTGACTGACATTTAGAAAAGTTGTGAATGCAGGTAGATTGGATTTTTTTTTTATTACTGATGACTACCTGCATAAACTTAGGAAATGTCTCATCATCTGGCAGACTTTAATTATTGAAAATGTTGGAAACACAAATAGGACTCTGTATAGTTGGATGTGATGTGATTGAGAAGACTAACTGGAACAGAAAGAGGTATGTAGCAATCAAGTGAGAAATATATGGAGTCTATTACAATTAAGGGAGTAGATAAAATGATTAGTGTATGTAAGTCATTTAATATGAAAATGTTTACAGCTTCTATACTAGTTGGATTTATGTTAGTGGACTGAAAAAGCCAGAATAAAATGTTGATATTGAACACTCCAAGTATGGATGGTTCGGAGTATTTGCTTTACTGTTTTGATATAAATCAGGATCATGAAATACCATGCATCAGGTACCTCAAATTATCCTTTTACTTCAGCTCTTCTGTATATTTACTCTCTCTCCCCCTCTTTTCCCCCTTCTCTCTTCACACACATACACATGGATAGATTGATATGTTAGAACACACAAAAGTACTAATTTTATCTACTTGTGCCAGCCATTCCTACTTACCAAAAAAGGCCAGTCTAATAATGGTCCTTGAATATTATAATCATTACACTTTAGTCATACCAAGTATATTGCATTTTAGAAAGTATAAGTGAGAAAGCTAACACTAGCACACTCTATAATAAAATGTGTTATTTCTTTACTACCAACAAGGGGCTACACACAGAGGGGACAAACAAGGACACACAAACGGATTAAGTCGATTATATTGACCCCAGTGCGTAACTGGTACTTATTTAATCGACTCCAAAAGGATGAAAGGCAAAGTCGATCTCAGCGGAATTTGAACTCAGAACGTAGCAGCAGACAAAATACCGCTAAGCATTTTGCCCGGTGTGCTAACGTTTCTGCTAGTTCACCGACTTATAATAAAATGTGTGAATACTCCCTCAGATACTACCAAATAAGACAGTCACTTTGAAATTATATAGCAATCTTTGAAATATATTTTTTTAAACTTTATAAATATCTTTTTATAATATTTATGCTAGTTATTCGATATGTTCTCCTTTCTACTGTTATATAAGATGAGTAAATGTAATTACTACCTATTCACAAACTCTAGCTTTATTGAAGTACTAGTTATACATTCAGAATATTTATATGGAAGTAACCTTCAATGCTGTTGAATGTTATTTTTGTTTAGGTGTAGATCAGTCCTGATCAAGCAGAGACTTATGATCAGAGGTATTTTAGCTGAGGCTATTTTGGGTTGATTCCACACCCCTATCTCCCTTCCCCCATATAGTGAATTTAGATATTACACCTTCTCCTCGACTTATGATTGAGTTCCGTTCTGATTGACAGGTCGTAAGTCGATCTGGACATATGTCGGTTTATATTTTTCAACACTCTTTTCATTCAAACACAACTGATGCTTGAAAGCGATTGAGCAAGAGACAGTGGCAGGCAGTGGATGCTGCCATAATTATCGCGTGTGTAGCTGCCCAACATCCAAGAATCAATTTTTTATTTATTTGTTTATATTTATTATTTTTTATGGTTGTAAGTGCAGATGGTCTTAAGTCGCATAGGTTGTAAGTTGAGGAGAAGGTATATTTGATTTGTGCCTTTTTGTTAAAACAGTAGTGTGTTATTTAAAGGAGATTTTGTTGCTGCTTCTTGAAGGTTGACTAACCATACAGAGGCTCTCTTGTTGGCTTGTATAGGGCTGGTGATGAAACATAGGCACAGAACTTTGAAATTAAATCAATTTAGCTTCTTGAGAACCTGTTTTATTCTTTGGCACCTATTGTCCATTAATATATCATATCAGATACATTTGAAAGAGTTTGGTGTTAAGGTAACTAAAATTTGGATGCTTCTATTAATATATTCTTTATATTCTTCTGTTTTCTAAAAAACCCTACCAGAAGAGTCGATGAATATAGTTGTGGCTAGTTTGAGGCTAGGTCAGTCAAAAGCTTAAGTAAGGTCAATGACAGTACATTGAGCTTAGGCATAATGCTATTTCAGTGCAATGAAACTGGTCTGGGGCTGACACACAAAATTTAAATTGCAGCAGAAATCTAAGGACCTATCTACCCTTCTTTCAGGTTTTAAGTTTCTGTTCCCAAATTGATATTCATTAACTACCACCTAAGCCACTGCAACCACAACCACAACCACTTCAACTTTAACCATCTCTAGCATCATTCTTATTAAGAGGCTTACATTTAGTTCTTTGTTTGCATACACACACATCCTGCTATACATACATCAACCATTAAAAGGACAAAATAAAATGCTAATGCCTCAGTCAAACTCTTATACTTAAAAACACAATGCAATATTCTCTTCTTTAGACTCTTAACAGACACAAAAAATAAATAAATAATTTAACACTGTTTCTGTCAGATAATATATTGAGAAAAAAATATCTATTGAATTAGTATGAGGTAATTGAATTTAATAGGTTGTTTTCCATTGCATTTTAGTGTAGTCTTGTAATATATATATATATATATATATATATATATATATATATATATATATATATATAATATATAATATATAATATAATATAATATAATATAATATAATATAATATATATAATTTATATATGTAATATAATATAATATAATATAATATAATTTATATATATATATATCTTCATCATCATCATCATCGTTTAACATCGGTTTTCTATGCTGGCATGGGTTGGACGGTTCGACTGGGGTCTGGGAACCCAGGAGGCTGCACCAGGCCCCAATCTGATCTGGCAGTGTTTCTACAGCTGGATGCCCTTCCTAACGCCAACCACTCCGAGAGTGTAGTGGGTGCTTTTTACGTGCTACTGGCACAGGGGCCAGAGGAGCTGACATCAACCATGATTGGATGGTGCTTTTTATGTGCCGCCAGCACGGAAGCCAGTCAAAGTGGCACTGGCATCGGCCACATTTGGATGGTGCTTTTTATGTGCTACCAGCATGGGGCTCACAACTACAATTTCCATTTGATTTGATTTTGATATTGCTGATGTTGATGTACTTGACTCAATAGGTCTCCTTAAGTATGGCATGTCGCCCTACGATCCAAGGTACTTTTGAGTGGGCTGGTTATGCGACACTGGTGTAGGTTACAGCTGTGTACTCATTTTATTTGCCGGGTCTTCTTAGTCACAGCATACCTCCAGAGGTCTCAGTCTTTTGTCATTGCCTCTGTGAGGCCCAACGTTCGAAGGTCATGCTTGACCACCTCATCCCATGTCTTCCTGTGTCTCCCTCTACCCTGGATTCCTTCCACTGTTTGAGAGTGGCACTTCTTCACACAGCTCTCCTCATCCATCCGCAGTACATGACCATACCAACGCAAACGTCTCTCTTGCATGCCACATCTGATGCTTCTTATGTCTAACATTTCTCTCAGGGCACTTACACTCTGTCGTGTGTGCACACTGACATTACACATCCAGCGGATCATGCTAGCTTCATTTCTTTTGAGTCTACGCATGTCTTCAGCAGTCACGGCCCATGTTTCACTGCCATGAAGCATGGCAGTTCACACACATGCATCGTACAATCTACCTTTCACTCTGAGCGAGAGGCCCTTTGTCCCTAGTAGGGGTAGAAGCTTTCTGAACTTTGCCCAGGCTATTCTTATTCTAGTGGTAACACTCTCTGAGCATCCACTCCCACTACAGACTTGGTCACCTAGGTAGCGGAAGCTATCTAGTTTCTCCCCCTGGTATGTGACGGAGTCTGTTTTCTGAGCATCTGTAGTATTTATTGCCCCTGTGCATCTGTTACACGTAAAAGCTATCTTCCCAGTTAATCTTCCTTTGATGTTGCGGCACCTCTTATGTGTCCATATCTTACACTGGGTACATCTTATGGAGTTTCTACCTACACTTTTTCTACAGATCGAGCAGGGCCACCTACCTGAATGAGTGTGTGATGTGTTCGCCTTCCTACTTACTAGAACTTTGGTCTTTGCAACATTGACTCTAAGGCCCTTTGATTCTAAACCTTGCTTCCAAACTTGAAGCTTCTTCTCTAGTTCTGGTAGTGATTCTGCTATGAGGGCCAGGTCATCAGCATAGAGGAGTTCCCAGGGGCAACCTGCTATTGCCTGGAGAACTATGATGAATAAGAGGGGGCTGAGGGCTGATCCTTGGTGGATCCCTACTTCTACCCGGAATTCTTCACTATGCTCATTTCCAATCCTAACCCTACTGATGGCATCTTTGTATAGGGCCTGTACAGCCCTTATTAACCATTCGTTAATCCCCAGTTTCCGCATCGCCCACCAGATAAGGGATCGGGGGTCCCTGTCAAAGGCTTTCTCCAAGTCCACAAAAGCCAAATATAGGGGTTTATCTTTGGCTAGGTATTTCTCCTGCAGTTGGTGTACCAGGAAAATAGCATCAGTGGTGCTTCTGTATATATATATATATATATATATATATATATATATATCAAACAATAAGCAACACGGATTTCAAAAGTGATTGCAGTACGCACGTTTCATGCTACTTCAATTTATTTAAGTAATGTGAGCATTACCTTAAATGCAATATGAAGAGCAATCTTCAGCTGCACGAAAAAATGCAGAAAAAAGACATATTACAAATGTGGCAACATATTAAAACCAAGTGGGAGAGAGCATACATAAAATGTGAGGAAGAATATATAAGTCCATCTTGACATAGCAGGGTTGCTTATTGTTTGATTTTAATCACCCATCCTTTTGGGATGTGATATTCGGGTGCCTTCGCATAAGTACCATATTCAAGCCTTGAATCTATATCTAAACCGAATATATATATATATATATATATATATATATATATATATACAAGAATAAGGGCAGGGAATCGTCAATTAATAATAGAATTAATAATTAACAATTTTGCCAAGTAGTTCAGTATGAAAAAACCTTTATCGGTAAAACCATTTATCATCATAAATATACAGGGATTAGCATTGAGTTGCTTCTCCAACATACTGAAAATTTAGAAATAGCAGTCAAAGAATGTGGTAGGTCTTCTTTGACTGCTATTTCTAAATTTTCAGTATGTTGGAGAAGCAACTCAATGCTAATCCCTGTATATTTATGATGATATATATATATATATATATATATATATATATATATATATATATATAGATATATATATACACACACACACACACACACACACACATATATATATATATATATATATATATATATATATATATATATAAAGCTGTGTTTCTATTCTGGAGAATTTACTATTGTGGTAGTAAAGTATACATTATTTTCATTTTTGTTTTTATTTGTTCAGTGACACTAAAAACATGGTGATGTCTGTATGCTTGATTTTGTGTAATGCTGTGTATATATAGGTCTGTAGACAAACTACAGCCAGAGTACAAAAGTCTAGTCCCAAACTACATGTTATAAAGAAATAGTCTGGAATCCGAATGTTATGTACATGTATATATTAGAGTACACAAATGGGTTGTGATCTCTGGCAGAGATATAAATAATTAGAACATTAAATGTACCAAAGAGTAACTAATAAGCATTATGTAGTTCTTATCCCACAGTTAGCTTGCAGCTTTTTCTTTATTCCAGGGGTTTTTAAACCAATATGTTACAAGCTATCATTTATATCTGCATTCATTTTGAGGTACAGTTAAATGATCTGTTTACACATTTCTTGATTATTCTGTGTTTGTGTTCTACAAAAGAAAAATAGCAAATGATAATGAAATTAAACAATTATTGTTTTCTTCCAATTATATATATATTGATTTTCTATTAAAAATTGATGAGACATTATATTACCTGTCAGGCTATACATTTTCATTGAAGAAACAACTGATTTTTTGACTGATACTTATCAACCTAGGAAGAATGGCAAGATTTGAACTCCTTAGAGAGATATAACTAAACATCACAAGTCATTTTGTTCAATACTCTATTGATACTACTAATTTGATACTACTAAATATTAACAAAATATTTAATAGTAGCAAGAAAATTTTTAAAACTCTGTATAAAACTTAATTTCTAGTGAAGAGTCCTATAGAATGAAAACATTAATCTAAAGAATAAAATGTTTCTGCTTTCAGTATTAGTAGTTAATCCATGATTCTCAAACAATAATTGTGTGTTTTACCTTGTCTGATCTAAACATTCTGCAATACACTTAAATAGTATAAGATATTGTTTTAAAATCTGGTTTAGTTGCACATATCATCATCATCATCATCTGGTTGTGCTTATTGCATGGATTGCCATGAATCAGTCTCTCCTGTCTGTTCAGTCTGCCATTGCATGTGGTAGGTTTTCTTGGGTGTACTCGGAGTCCTCGCACAGTTGCTTTGTGTAGGTTCAATGTGATCTACCAATGTTTGCATACTCATGCTTCAGTTCCCAGAGAAGAATGTCACTGATAACCTCATCCTTTGCTCTCCAGCAATGTCCAGTAAATCTTGTTCTTTTTCTGATGATGTGTGATATTGGGGGTAAATTACCATAGAGAAGTTCTTTTGTAAGGTGTTGTCTCTCGGAGATGTCCAGAACAGATTGAAACATTCTTGTATAAGTTCCATTGATTTTCTTTTCAAGATACTTTGTAGGAATCTGTGTTGTACATCCATATAACAAAACTGACTGCACACCTACCGGAAAGAAATTACATTTTAAATTTAATGGAAACTTAGATTTTCAAACCATTGATAATTTATTTAAAGCTGCCCAGGCTTTGTCATTTCAAACATAAACATTATTTGCAGGCAGATCTTCCTTTGCAATTTTACTTCAAAGGTATGTGAATTTGTTAACATTTTTCAAGGGTTTTCTGGATGTGGAGTTAATGTTACCACTCTGGTTGTACATCATATATTCTGTCTTGTCTGAGTTGATGTAGAGACTAACACCTTTAGCAGCACTTTCCAGGCTGTACAAGAGAGACTCTGCATCACAAAACTTCATCTGTTTGATTCCAGGCTTTTTGTTTGATCTTAGACTGTGGTGAATTTTAGCTGATACTATCCTGTGGTCAGAGGAAACATTATCAAATGTATCAAATGTTATGCAGTTCATGGTGCTATTTGCCCTGTTTTTTTTGTTTTTTGTTTTTTTGTTAATGAAATGTAGCCTAATTGTATTTTTGTTCCATTTGGGTATGTGAATGTACCCTGAATGCCAGACCACTTTTGATATCTTATGTTAAGATAGATGAGACCATTTTCAGATATGAATTCATGCAGATATTTTCCATTTTGATTCATTGTTTCATGGAAGCTGTATTTGTATTCAACCTTTGCAAGATGAGCATTCATATCACCTCCTATAAGCAAGACATTATGACAAGATATTTGTCTCACATGATAAAAGAGTTCATGGTAAAATGTAACAACCCCTGCTTCGTCAGGGAAATTTGTTAAACTGTAGCAAGATATAAAAATGGTGTGTGAGCTTCTGCTAAAGATTACTATAATAATTTGAGGATGGATCTTTTCAATATTGTTGAGTGAGCGCAGAGTGTGAGGACTGAGTAGCATTCCTACACCTCCCAGTGTAAAGTTGTTAGGGCCTTTCCATGCTGAAGTAGAGATGAAGGTCCATTCATTTCCAGCATCATGATATTTTAGTTCAAGATTGCAGTGATGAAAATGGTGTTCTTGTATAGTAATTATACTGATATTTTGCTTGATAGCAGATGCAGTGAGTTCTGACGACTGATTTAAGTGGTTAAATGTTTGGATATTGGAGGTGGAAATGTTGAAATACTTTTTACATTTTAAAAGGTTAGGTTTTGAGTTTGACTTCCTTACTGACTTTTTGAATGCTGTGGCCAAAGTCACAACCTCATTAGGATGCACCTCTTGTTGACCTGCACAAGCAATTTAAGCTTCTAATATGAGAAAAGGTCATACTTATCTTCCATAAGCTGGACATTCCATCTATGGACACCATACCTATAAATGTTGCAATAGTTGCCTTACTGAAATAGGTGACCCTGGCCGTTGATTTTGTAAGTTCTTCTGCCCAGCATCCTTGTGTTTTTCACAGTTGGCAGATAGCAGCTTCTCTGCTGCAACAAACAGGTCCATCATGCATATATAATGCTTCTTATTTCAATGGAAAGGCAACAAGTTGGTAGTTTTATATGTAATATTACTTTATATATTTCTTATTTATGTATTGCACTATCACCCAGTACAGACACTCAACTAACTAGAAATAACAATCTCTTACATCATACCCTACTATCTAAAAAAAAAAAATGAAGGACACAATGGATAATGAATCCTAAGATATGCTTTCCCCTGATCACGGCAAGCTGAAGTTTGTTCAACTTAGGCTGCTATGGGATAAGTAACAACTGGAAAGTTACACTGGTTTTTCATCACTTTATTTGGAATCTACTATTTAATTTATTCTGACGTGTATATATATATTTATGAAAATAGAGATCTTTGCTTTCATTATCTTACAAAGATTTGATGTTGTGAGTTTGTCTCTCATACTGCACTGTGAAGACCATGAGGGCAAAACTCAGTGAATGAGAATTGGATATGACTGTTAAAGTGTTGATGTCACTGTTGAATACTGCTAAGTCTAAAGTTGAGTAAGTTTGCACTTGCATTGACATGAACAAATAAAAGCAGCAGGGATGGTGTAAAACACATTAAAATTTAGACACCAGGAAATGTTACATTATAATCACTTTTTAGTTCCTTTGATAACACACACACTGCTGTGTTACTGTCATTGGTGTGTGTATGCATCTGTGTCTGGCTATTAAAGTATCAAACATTCATGACACAAACACAAAGAAATTATACATACACATATATGTATGTATGTATGTATGTATGTTTATATATATATATGTGTGTGTGTATGTATATATGTGTGTATGTATGTGTGTGTGGTGTGTGTGTAAAACGAAGTTGACTGTCTTGCTGTGTTATAAGTATTGAGCTCTATTACTTGGCTGAATATTGTTTAGCTTACAAAGAGAGCTCAGATCAATTCTCAAGTCAATGAAGTACATATATTAACTATTTCAAATGCCCGTTTTTTTTCTCTCTGTCAGTCATTTGTTATTTTTTTCCTGCTTGGCTTCCTTTTTTTTCCTTTTCTTCTTTCTGTCTGTTGTTTCTTTTCAATCCTTTTCTTTTCGCTCTCATTCTCTTCCTTTTATTTCAATGAAACTAGGATTTTGTGGCCTCTATATATTTAAATTACACTATGTTCGCCCATGTTTTATGTTAAATTTTTACAGATTACACTGGTCAACACACTTTTTGCTGACTTCGGTTTTGTGGTTGTTTCTAGTTAATTTTGAGATGCTGATTCCATATATGGCATCCATTTCCCCCTAATACATCAAGTTTTCATTCTATAGCATACCCCTATTTTATGATGTACTGTATAAATAATTTACCTGGTCAGGATAGTCCACTAAGTCTTATAGCTTCAAACCATAATTTATAATGTCAATAGAATACAAAATATAAGATAGCATCACCTTTTACTAAATACCTGCTGTTAATTTTCTAATATGATGGATAAAACACAAACCATTATACACATACCTTCGTATTCACAGAACAAATTTCCACTTGTGAGAGCATCTGGAGACTTTCATGTCTACACAATCTCTCTGAATACTCCAACAGTAGTCTGCCGTCATGTCTGTTTTCCATCGGCCTTGTTATCTCACCTCCATAATCTTGATTGCTTGATGAAAATGCTCACTGTGCTCATCGCTCACATCTACAAGACTGGCAGGAAATTCATCAAGATGGCTATTGAGGAAATAAAGCTTTATGTTCATGTTGCAGCCTAAAAGAAAAGAAAGCTATCAGCTAATGTCTCCACCAAATTCTTGTAGTTTGCAACCTTTCACTCCCCTCAAATACTTTCACAACAGTCACAAATGAATCCCATGCTCTTTTTTTTTTATGTCAGCCATTGAGCTTGAGAAATTCTGGCATTCTGTTAGCTTTCTGTAGGCATTATTTGCTGATATCATGCTATATTGCACTGCATATCTGTAACATACACAAAGAATGAGCTAAAAGAGGCAAAATGCTGACAATAATACTTATGTTATGACATGCTATTTTGAAAGAAGACTTATATTTATATTTTAATTTTTCAGGTACATAAAACATTAGGAACATCACAGGATAATCTCCCAAAGGATGCAGTTTCAAATGCTTCAAAGTCTCAGTTATTTAACAGTGATGTTTTTCAAAATCAAACTCAGGAAGCAGTATCTATGCAGTCCCCAAGAACAACATTACCAATGAAGGATAATTGCGACAACTGTATTGTTTCTTCATCCTGCTGTTCAACTGAAAAGAACTCTGAAATGGAAAGCAGCCATATTAATAATGAACTCCAGTCCATTCAACCAGAGATGAACCATCAAAAGACATTACAATCTCAGGGATATGCATTTACTGAATTAAAATATGTTAATAGTAATCAGTTGCAAAATATAACCAGTCAGAAAAATGTTGATGATATTCGAGAAGAAAATAATTTACATTCAAATCAAATATCTTGTAATCCCAGAACTGGAACTTTTGACAATGGTTCTCTCAGTGAAAAAGGCTATTCTCCAGATTCAGATGTGATGGTTCGTCTAAGAGAGAATTTAGAAGTTAACACCAGCTGTGAACAAAGCCTGATCTCAACGCAATCTAATTCTGCAGCTGTAAGTAGTCAAATGACTGCCCATGTGGCACAGTCATTGCCTCCTTCTGTATCATATGAAAATATGTTGTGTAATGAAATTTCTGAAGAATCAGTTAGAAAGAACCCTCTAAATATGCCATGCCAATTATCTGAATCTAGAAAAAGTCTTAACACTGATGACATGTTGAAATCTAAGCGACTGAAAATTTCTCATTCGGAAAATTCTTCTTCTTCTTCATCACACATACCTCCATCATCATGGCCAGCTGTGACTACTGGTATGTTGCAGTGTCCTAGCTCATCGGTCCTTTCTCTAATCGCACCAGTTGATATGTCTATCGACCGGACCCAATTGTGCTCTAGTAATTCAAATGTTGATAAAACTTTAATAGAAACTAGTAAAGCAAATAATGTAGATTCTGTTATTGTAAGCAATGTCTCAACTAGTTGTAATGATCTGAGTAAGACTCTATCCATGAATGATCAAATTATGAAACCTACTTCCAATTTACCATATTGTTATGATAAATCAGGAAGCTCTTCTCAAATGTATAGAAAAGAAGAAACTGATTCAAATGTCATATTATCCGATAGTCAGTGTATTACAAGAGGTTACAGTCATGAGTCATCTTCTTATTCAGTATCTTCAAAAGATGACTTAGCTCAAAATATTTTATCACCTGCTCAAAATGTTGTTATTAATTCAGTTAATTCAGATGTTCATAGTTCATCAACTTGGGTGCCTGATAGCTCACAGTATAATGAAAGAGGAAAACTTAACCAGCCAAGGGCATCAGCTAGGTCTGGTACTGCATCAAAACCAAGAACTGTAAAATCTCCATCATACAGAAGTCAGATAAAAGCAACAAAATCCAGAAGTTCTTTGAGAAATCTACCCCCTGATAACAGATTGCTTTCAGCTGAACACAGAACGCAATCCGCATTGAATGATTCTATGTTCAACAGTCAGCTTCAGTTATCAGCGTTTGATCCTCTACCAAATGCTATGAACCTTACAACAATACCTGCCAATATTGCTTCTACAAATCCTCTTCAACAACCACATGAATATATGCAGTATAATAAAGTACGATTTCCTCCAAAAGCTCACAGCAACATTTCTAACGTACAATATGGTTCCCATGCCTCTTCAAGATATGGTAATATACAAGTGGGAGATCACAATGTAGCAGTCTCGTTTCCTGAACATGCTTCAAAATTAAAAACTGATAATGTTAAACAACATCGATATCTACCGCATCATTTGCTTGGAATGCCATTGATTAGTGCTAAACCTATGAGTGATCATGTTTGTTCTGCATCTAATATAGTTACTCCACAGTATACTTCTAGCATTTATACCTGTGCTGCCAACAAAACTTCTTTTAGTTCAAGTACATTATCCAATCAATCCAAACACCGAACTTTCAGTACTTTTCCACCTCCTCCACCCCCATACCCAAAGCCTCCTTCATATGAAGAGGTTGTTAAAAATATGGTGCCTGCTTCAATCAAAAAAGAGGATTTCCTATCTGACCAACAATACTTTGGTAGCAGTAGGAAATCTCTTTGGCAGCCATTTACTGAGGGAAATGCTAATATGATTCAGGTAAAAACTGAACCAGTTTCTGATATTGACTCTTCTGTTGATGTGGCAACATCTTCATCATTACAACCTGTTTCATTAGTCCCTTTGCCTACATTTCGGGATACTTTCAGCTCAAATTCAAAGAACTCTCAGATGAGTATGTCTTCAAATCAAATGACCATACCATCTTCTCATTCTGTAAATAATTACCAAACACTTCATCCTTCTAGTTCAAGTGCACATATTTCCAGCCAATCATTGCCAAAATCTCAGTGTATGGATAAAGTAAAGCTTGCTGCTGCTGCTGGCTCAAATACCAATAGTGATTTAAAACCACTCAATGCATATACACCAGAAATATCCTCTGACAATAATACACAATTTAAACTGAATAGTATGAAAATTGAAACAGACAAACATGGAAATCCATTATCTTCAGATGTTAAATGTAAATTTTCAATAAATAATTCAAATTTTACTGACAGTAATTTTCAAAGTGCTTTCCTTAATTCTTGTCCCCAAAATACCAAAATTCCTAGTGAGAAAATGGCAAAAATTTCAGATGCTTTTAATTCCACTGTTAAACATATCTTTAATAACAAATATTCTGCTGATACTAAGAAAAATTCATGTTACGAGGGCAAAATGGAATCTAATCCCCAAGTGAAAACAGAACCTCAGGAAGATACTTTACCCCAAAATTCTACAGATGACAATACGAAAGAAAATAATGATGGTGCTAATTTATTTAATCGACTCAAAGCAAATATAAAAGTAGACATTCCAGACTGTGGTTGTTTAGGACCAGGATGTGAGTATAGCCAAAATATTGTTTCATTTGCAAATTTATATTTTTAAATTGGAAGTGTGTGGAATATTTGAAAATTCTTTCTTTCTCTGTGCCTATTTGTATTCCTATAAGTCAGTGTATGTGTGTATTTATATTTTTTTAACTGTTAATCCGTTGCTATGGGGGAAACTATTTGCATTTGCAGATTAACCAGATGTCTGTCCTTGGCACCAAGATTTTCTGGTTACAGTAGAAACTGATTCTGTATTTTCTAACTCTGAAGCAGATTAAGCAATTATAGACTTGGCTGAGAGATATATTCTTTCTTGTGTTTTTTAATACTTTTTTCCTACTTTTCTTCTGGATGTTTTCAAATTTTATACCTGATAACATCTTACCAATTGTTTTACAAAGCCATCTATTGCCATTCTCTGTAGGCAATCAGTCTGTTATCAGCTACTTTTTGAATTCACTTGGAATGCCTTAATTACATTTGTTCTGAGACAGTTCACCATGGGTAGAGGGTTTTCATATCTTGATTTCATCATGTAAGGTATCTGGTCCCTTCAGCAGCTACACAGCCTTAGCATTTAGTGTTCATACTTTATTGAAAACACAGTCCTACCACCCTTAATTCTGATTACTGTGGTCAGTATCAGAGGTAAAATTACACTATAATAATCTGAAGCAAGAAAAACAAGCTTGTTTTATACTGGCCAGGTAGATTCTGGTCAAAGAAACAGAAACTTATTTATTGCTCTTGTCACTGATACAACTTATGTGAGGTTGCTACCCAGGTATGTAAATATTGTTTGACTAGCAGTTTGATTCTACAAAATACTCAGTGTATTTAAGATGATAGTTAGTAAAATTTGTGTGCACTAGAATTGAACAGTGATTTTCTCACATTAATTCTTGAATAATCCTAGAATTACTGTAAAAATATCAGTGGTCTTAGTTTGAAACTTAAAGCAGTATTTGTTGAATATAATAGCCATATTTTTATAATGAGGTACCTTTTTTGGATCCTCTGCACATTATAATGAACACACAACACACTTTCAAGGAATATATTGAAAAGGTTTCAGGATACTTATAAGGACATTCCAAAACCAATTTCTACTTTTGCATTCAAGCTGATTTCCTCAACTTAATACAAGCAGAAAGTCATTTTGGAAAAATCAGTTTCTGATTCATTCAAGCTGATATCAATGATTAGTGACATAGAGGAGATAGAATGATGTCTAGCAGCAAAGAAGAGTAATGATATTAGGGATTGAATACTAACGCAAATTCAGTGCCATCCCTTGTTATACAGATGTTGTGATACTGTGAATAGGAGAGAGATTATTTGATAGATGAGAAAGAGTAGTAGATGGAGTCATAACAGGAACATAAGAGAGAAAACCTAACAGTAAAGATATGCATCTCAACCTCTATTACTACCACTACCATTTTAACATTTATCTTGCAGTTCTTGCACAGGTGTCTGAATCTTCTCCAGCATTGCATGTCACCACTTGTGGTTATGTCATCTCTGTAAAGCTCAGCATCTTGAAATCAGTCTACATCACTTCATCTCAGGACATAATAGGTTTACCCTTTTCCACTAGTTTCATCAAATTTGAGTGCTCTATGCTTCTTTATAAAGCTGTCGTTCTCTCTATGCATCACATTCCCATGCTAGTCTTCTTTAACACACTGCATTTCATTACTCTTACACACAGATTTCCTCTTTGCTCATTAGTACTCATCATCATCATCATCATCATCATCGTTTAACGTCCGCTTTCCATGCTAGCATGGGTTGGACGATTTGACTGAGGACTGGTGAAACCGGATGGCAACACCAGGCTCCAATCTAATTTGGCAGAGTTTCTACAGCTGGATGCCCTTCCTAACGCCAACCACTCAGAGAGTGTAGTGGGTGCTTTTACGTGTCACCCGCACGAAAACGGCCACGCTCGAAATGGTGTCTTTTATGTGCCACCTGCACAAGCCAGTCCAGGGGCACTGGCAACGATCTCACTCGAAAATCCTACGGGAGCCAGTCAGGCGGTACTGGCAACGGCCACGCTCAAAATGGTGCATCTCATGTGCCACCTGCACAAGAGCCAGTCCAGGGGCACTGGCAACGATCTTACTTGGCTTGCCGGGTCTTCTCATGCACAGCACATTTCCAAAGGTCTCGGTCAGTAGTCATCGCCTCGGTGAGGCCCAATGTACGAAGGTCGTGCCTCACCACCTCAGCCCAGGTCTTCCTGGGCCTACCTCTTCCACGGGTTCCCTCAACTGTTAGGGTGTGGCACTTTTTCACGCAGCTATCCTCATCCATTCTCACCACATGTCCATACCAGCGCAATCGTCTCTCTTGCACACCACAACTGATGCTTCTAATGTTCAGCTTTTCTCTCAAGATACTTACACTCTGACGGGTATTCACATTGACATTACACATCCAACGGAGCCTCCTTCATACATATACATATTATTGCATATCCAACAATGAAATAAGCATACGTGCTTATTTCCTTTCTCTTTAGTCTTCACAAATCCTCTGCATTTAGAGTCCACATCTCACTAACCATTCAATATTATACTTGGTATGCAAACATCCTGGGTATGACTTTAAATTGCATCCGGTAGTGGGGCCCTGGTTCAGGAAGTCCAGGATTTGGAGGAGTGTGGAACCACCTCTTAGTCACTTCTGTTCCCATGTCTATTCAGATCTGAAGTAATAATCCCTGCTGTAGGTTAATTAGCATGTCATGGAATTGTTTCTAGAAGATAGTCACTTACGGATACTCCAACAAACCCAGGGTAGATAAGGCTCTGTAGCTCTTTTGTTGCTCATCTAAGAGAAGATAACACAAGTCCTGCATCCTGTTAACTCCTGGGGTCATGGCACATGTTGCACCAGAACAGTTCAAGTTTGAAGGATGAGAGAGAGTAAGACTGGGACTGCACAAAGTAATAATAAACCCCTGCTGCCTTGTGGAGTAATTTATTGAGTGTTCAAAAAAGATTAAGGGAGTAAACTCCAACAGAAAATCTGGAGGGAGGGAATCCAAAGCAATATGAATGATTATACTTAATTGATATCTGGCATTTTCTGTGGTTCCGTGGATGCTGCAAACATATTGAGTTCTCTCTTCATTGTGATGCATCCATAAATAGAGGGGTGGTAAGGATACTCGGGGGCTAGGCACTTGTTTCAGGAAACAACCCAGGTACAACAGAGATAGTTAAGTCCCTGAAATACCGTTGACCAACAACAAAAAAAAAGTCAATAATACTAACATCATAGAGTCTCCTCTTCACTTTCAGAGAGAAACCTTTTGTTACAAGTAGTTAACAGCTCCTTGAACTTCTGTAGTGTATTATTATTCTGGCTACTATGCTTTTGGAGCACCTACCTCCACCATTAATTAAATCATCTAAGTAGCAAATGCTATCAACTATTTCCTGGGAATTCTCAAAGTATTTGAGTGAATCTTTTTCAGATGGGCTCTTAAAGTTTACTGCTCCTAATCATATACTGCATATAAAGTCTACTTCCTTGTTAGCCTGCCTCTGACTCTATTATATCTGTTGTGTATCCATAATTTACACCAAATGCACTCAATAGATTTCTACCTGGTATATAGTTCTACAATCTGAGTAAGGCTATTTCCTTGATGGTACAAGAGTTTTGTCTTTTCTTACTAATATCGTAGCCTATGCTTAATTTACTTTGAGGCTTTTTTGATTCTTGGTTTTACTTCCATGTCCAGAATTTCTCTAATTTTACTGCAGTTTCAGCTATAAGAACATCTTCATGTAGAAGTTCTGATAGACAACCAATGTTAAAACTTGTTTGTTATGGCCTGGAAATGTATGATAAATAGAAGGGCTTTGAAAACTGATCCCATGTGTACTATACTCATTATTCTCACCTTGCTGATTACACCTTTGTATTTGGCTTACACAGCCCTCATAAGCCATCCATCTATTCCTAGTTTCCTTAACAATCACTCGATTATCCCATCAACACCTTCTCAAGGTTGACAAATGCTAGGTGCAGCAGTTTACTTCTAGCTTATTTTGTAGTGGTTTTCATTTCTTGCAGTTGTCTTTTCTTGCAACTGTCTTGTTTGGAAAAAGACATGTGTAGTACCTTTACTCAACACAGAACTGAACTGCATCACGTCCAGGCTAATTCTCTCCCTAATCAGTTGTGCTATCAATCTTTCAGTAAATGTCATATCCTAGTCCTGTTTTCTTAGTAGTCATCAGACAACAGAATAGGAGACTCCATAAAAAAAAAAATTCAAGTCAATAGGTGCTCAGTATAGTGGTCTATTTTTACTGAGGCCTTCTTGTGCAGTTGCCTCACAAAAAAGAAGGTCTTAGTGGTCCCAAATCCTGGCACAAATTCAAACAGCACATCATGTAAGTTCTTTCCTTGATTAGTTTGGATCTCTCTGATACTTTCATGATATAGTCCATCAGTTTAATACCTCTGTAGTCCTTTCTTGCTCTTGTAGTAGGTCACAATGATATCAATATGTCACTAGTAGAGGATAAAACCCTTCCTGCACTTGATGACTGACTATGCAAGTAACCAGTGCATGCCCTACTTTGCCCGATATTTTCAGTGTCTCAACAACAATCCGTAATGGACCAACTACTTTCCCTTCCTTCATATCCTTAATGGTTCTTATTACGTGGCAATCAACTTGGAGTAACTCTTCTTTTTCTTGTTGTTGTTGGCACTCCATCGCTTACGACGTCGAGGGTTCCAGTTGATCCGATCAACGGAACTGCCTGCTCGTGAAATTAACATGCAAGTGGCTGAGCACTACACAGACACGTGTACCCATAACGTAGTTCTCGGGGATATTCAGCGTGACACAGTGTGACAAGGCTGACCCTTTGAATTACAGGCACAACAGAAACAGGAAGTAAGAGTGAGAGAAAGTTGTGGTGAAAGAGTACAGCAGGGTTCGCCACCATCCCCTGCCGGAGCCTCGTGGAGCTTTAGGTGTTTTCGCTCAATAAACACTCACAACGCCTGGTCTGGGAATCGAAACCGCGATCCTATGACTGTGAGTCCGCTGCCCTAGCCACTGGGCCATTGCATCTCCACTCTTTTTCTTATACAAACTCTTCATTCAGCAACTACCCATAGTATTGATTCCATACCTCTTTTGTCTCAATATCAGTGAGAATGAGTGTGCCACTATCACTCACTATGCAATTTCTACCAACAATTTTTTTATTTATCTCCTCATTACATTGCAGAAGAGAATATCTTATGCCTTTGGTCTTTTGTGGAGTAGAACATTAGAAAAAAACTTCTTAACTTTTCCGTTTGCAAGATGTATTTGGAAATATGTATATAATATTATATGTATAATAGTAAAAGAGCTGACAAGCAGAAATTTCACAGGTAATTCATAATTTAATTATGAATCACCTGTGAAATATCTACTTTTTTACTGTCCTAAACATGTTGTCCTCAACTACTGTTTTAACCAATTTTTCAGATACATGAAAATTTATTGCATCAATGTTTATTTCATTGTATTAATTTATCAATTCATTAACAACTAGCTTAAAAGCTACAATCCTGCAGACTTTTGAGCTAGCTCCTGCAGAGGGCTAATTGGGCCTGCAGCCCAAAACTAAAGGGAGCAATAATGATAAAGCATTTATTGATACCCTGCCAATATGGTATTACTTTAAATTCAGTTTAAATGAAAACTTGTAAGTTCACAAATTTTTGGACTTCTTTTAAAATTTGAATTTTCAACTGTTGGCATATAACAAATCCTCATCCAGACCTGATCTCAATGCTGGATGTTCAAGAACCAAATGAAGAGCAGATTTTCAATCCTGGGATCACCCCGATTCCAAAAAGGTATAATATGTCTATGTAGAACAAATGTAGACTGAGATACAGGGGTCCCAGACGGACAGACAGAATTTCACTTTTATTATTATAGATGTATTAATAATTGAGCTCTTAAATACTGTGGAGATATGTTGTGGTGATTATACATCAATTTAATGTGGAAAGAAAACAAACAAACATATATGTCTGTATGAAACTGGTGATTTACCCTGTCATTATTTGGAGTTTCTGGCATACGACCATTCATTTAGGTGACAAGAATAATTTTGTTTGAGTGACAGAATAAATCACCTACTTTATAAAACTAAATGTATTACACACTATAAATATACATTGAGTAAACCAAAATTGATACCATAATTGTTTTACATTCACTTTTTCATGCTGGTATAGATCAGGGCTGGCCCGTGGGTTGCATGTGGCCCACAGACTTTTATCTTGTGGCCTGCTTGATACTTTCTTGAAATGAGTTTATTTAAACAAACATTTAAAAAATTTTATCAAAAATTAAAGATTGTAATGAAAAGTAAAAAAGAAAGTTACTACTGTTTTTGCAACGATAATATTTCATGTTGAATAGAGCGGCATGGCAGAATCGTTAACATGCCGGGTGAAATGCTCAGCGGTATTTCGTCTGCCGTTACATTCTGAGTTCAAATTCCACTGAGGTTGACTTTGCCTTTCATCCTTGTTTGTCCCCTCTATGTTTAGCCCCCCTGTGGGCAATAAAGAAATAAATATTTCATGTTGAATTAACGATCATTCATTCATTATTGTAATAATAGCATGAAAAAGCAAAATGCTTTCAATTCTGTCAGTATACAAGCAGCCTTCAAAAAACTTTCTGTGATTAAAGTGGCCCACAGGCCTGGGTTAGATTGTATGTGTGTGTGTGTGTGATTATATGTTTATGCATACACACACAGTGATATGTATATAAAAATGCATATGCATATAAATGTGTGTGTGTGTGTAACATAACGTAAAGATTGTAAAGTATATTAATATAAATTTTACATAATGCAAACATTATAGCATATAGAATGCAATACACTGGGTAGAATAAACAGCGATGTTTATTATATCAGAAGTTGACAGTTTACTCTGAAATCTCCCCTCAGCTGGGATGGTTGTGTGGGTGTGCATGTTTGCATATATCAGGTCATCCCATAAGTTCTGTCCGATTTGTACCTTTTTTAAAATTGAATGAAATTTAATAGTATTTTAGAATGTCTAATGGAATTAAAAATTATTTTTATGCATTTGTGTACATTTAAACTAATTACTAATTAAATATCATTTTACAGAATAATAGAATTAAAATTTCTTTGATTAAAACCCTTTCTAACATGGAAGTATCCAAGCAGAATTTGTGGCACATAATGCTTTATGAGTACAAAAAAGGAAACTCTGCTGCCGAAGTGACTCGAAACATACACTCAGTTTATGGGAAAGAATGCTTGAATGAAAGAACTTGCAGAAGATAGTTTGAAAAATTCAGAAGCGGAGATTTCAGCCTTCAAGATGAAGATCAAACAGGACGTCCAGTTGAGTTAGATGATAAGCTCCTTGAGGCATTACTTGAAGAAAATTCTGCATTATCAGTTGAAGAATTGGCAATAAAGCTTAGTTCAAACCATACAACTGTTCATCGTCATCTTCAACAACTTGGAAAAGTTCCTAAACTTGGAAAATGGGTGCCTCATGAATTGTCTGAAAGCAACCACAAATCCCAAGTTGACATCTGCTCTTCTCTTCATTCTCATGAACTCATTTCACCCTTTTTAGATAGACTTGTGGCTGGTGATGAAAAATGGATTTTCTTTCTAAATGTTAAACGTAAACAGTGGCTTGGTAAAAGGGAAAAAGCTCAACCACAACTGAAAAGGGAACTTCATAGGAAAAAGGTTCTTCTCTCTATCTAGTGGGATTGCAAAGGAGTTACTCACTTTGAATTGTTACCACCTAATGTAACAATCAATGCTCAAGTCTACTGTCAGCAATTAGAACGTTTGAATCAAGCTTTGAAGAAAAAAAGACCTGCTTTAGTAGATTGAAAAGGAGTGATGTTTCATCAGGACAATGTGTGACCCCACACTGCAAAGATCACATTACAGAAGATTGAAGAGCTTGGTTGGGAAAGAATTCCTCATCCACCTTATTCTCCCGACCTTGCTCCTTCAGACTACTATTTGTTTCGTAGTTTACAGAATCATTTGGGGGACATAACTTTTGCAAGCCAGGAGGAGGTCGAAACTGACATTTCAGAGTTCTTCGCTTTGAAACCAAAAGAGTTTTACATTTATGGGATTAAAAAGCTTGTAAATAGATGGAAGGAAGTCATAGACAATCAGGAAAAGTACATTGATGATTAAAATTCAATTAAATATAACATTTGATCACTTGTTCTCTTTATTCAAAATTCGGACAGAACTTATGGGATGACCTGATATATATAAATTGTGTGTCTCTCTATATAAGTATATATGTATGAGTATGTGTGCGTGTGCATATAAATAAAAATGTGTGTGCATGTGTATATCTTTCTGCTTGTCTATCTATCTATCTATCTCTCTCTCTGTCTGTCTATTTATTTATTTATTTATTTATTTATTTATTAGAAAGTAAAAGCAGGAAAAATTACATCAAAAAATCCCATTAGATATACATCCATAATATAAATAATATTGTATTAATAGATAAATATATAAAGTATGATTATTTAAAACCTTTTTAAATAATCTTTATATATTTATCACTTAATACAATATTATTTATATTATGGATGTATATCTTCTATGATTTTTTGATGTAATTTTTCGCTCTAATTGAATCTCTAAATACCTTTAAGGTTTTAGACATTTCTCATGCCAAGAGCACTTATCTGAAATCCAGTACACTTTATTCTTATTGAATATATTTGATTAACTATATCTGTCTATCTATCTGTCTGTCTGTCTGTCTTTATATCTTTGTGTTTATATACATATATATATATGTGTGTGTGTGTATGTATATATTGATTATCATCATCATCATCATCCTTTAATGTCTGTTTTCCATGCTGGTATGGGTTGGAGTGACATGGATTTGCACATGCTTTTTTTGTGAACCCTGGCAATTGTCACAAACTCATACACAAACCACAAACCTCATTTCTGTCTGAAAAACCAACCTCTAATCTGTTATCTACTGCCCAACTGCAGGTTGTATTATATTCAAACTGATAGTTTGTATGGCACCTGTGTAGAATGTCCTTCCTCACCTATCTCACCATAATAATAACAAGGACTTTCAGTTACATTGGCTGAAACTTCTCCAATCATCACAACTGTTTGACCATTTTTCATCTTGCTTTGAGGACATTTATCTCATTTCACCCATCAATGGTATCATCAGTGTCTGAGACTTCATTGTGCAGGTTTCTTCTTGGCTTTCTCGCTACCCCTGTATTGATGCAGTTGGTGCTAAAGCTGAATCTTCTGCAGTTCCTAATGCTCTTCCACAATTCAAATCATCACCTACATATACCACTGATTACACACACATGCATTCCTGACACTCCTGATCTTTTTCTCATTTCCAAATGTATCCTTCACCAAGCTACCACCATCTCTGCATCTATCAGATCACCCAGTTACTACCTGATCATGACTACCTACCATAGATATCCACAAACTACATAACCCTCCTATTTCTCAAACCCTATGGTATTTCAAGTCAGCTAACTAGTGAAATTGCTGCCAATTCTATGCTAACTGTCACTAACAATATGTGTGCTTCACTCTTGATCCATCTAAATTAAGTATGTAGCCAAAACCACCTTCTAGCCTTCTAAATGTAACTAATCTTCTTGGAAGATCTGTATTAATTTTATCTGACTTTCCACCTCTCAACCATGATGGTTCCATAAACACTACTCCTGTAGAGAAAGTTTTTACATTTGCTTCTCACTTCACATCTTACTAAACATTGCACACACTTGACAAAAAAAAAATGACCCCGGACTTTCCTTCTCCACTTGACTCGGCTCACAAGCATATACACACACATATACACACACATTTCTGATCACCTCAGAAAAACAAAGCCATCAGCTCTATTATTCATGCGTTATCCTCAAATAATGCACCCCAAAGTTACTCTTTCTCCTTTCCATTATCAGTTCCACTAAAGAATTATATCCTGATCTTTGGAAAATAACTAGTGTGCCCCATTCCTAAGAAGGAATATCTCTTTGATCATGTGAACTCTTGACTTATCATTGTTTTTACTTTCAACATCTCAAAAGTCATGGAAATAGACATTGACAATCCCTGCCCATCCTTAGTGAATTCTGTTAATCATCAGGGTCCTATTACCCTAAATCTAATGGAGACCTATTCCATGTTATTCATCTGTAACTCTTTCTCTTCAGAAATTCAGTGAAAACAACATCATTGCACTTTTCAACAGCAAAACATTCACAGTGTTTATCATAAGAATCTTCTAGCTAAGAAGTTTACCTACGGAACCCATCTATCTCTTGTTTCTTTTATCAGAAGCTTCCTGTTAAATCTCACCCTTAGAATGTGTGTTTTTAGAGCACTCTCTGTCTGACCACACTCTATTAACTCTGGTACTCTCCAAGTTTTGATTATGTCTTCCACACTCTTTCTCATGTACATCAACAGAATGTTTGCTGTCATCTCTAATAACTCATATGTAAATGACGTGAGTCATCTCTCCTAACCTTTAACACAAAGATGCCTCATATTGAAGTTACTCTATCTTATTGAACAGAGACATCAAAAGTCTTCTCCAACAGAAACATGACAATGTTGTTTCACAACCACTGCACATATCAAGAAAAAAATCTTGTACCCCATCTCCTCAAGTCTTTGACAACAAAATACACCTAAAACTTTCAAAGTCACAACAAATACTAAAAATTTCTCCTGGTAGTTTCATATTTATAATATAACAAAATCTATGCCCTAGTGACTAGTAATCTTCTTCACTAACAGAAAGTATTTAGCTCAACTTCAAACAATTGCTGAACTTCTACAGTGTTCAAATGAAACTCACTGCTTTCACTTCTGCCACTACATACAATGAATATTCCTGCTTGCATCCAAAAGAAAGCCATCCAACTGATTAGCTAGGAGTTGCACACCAATATCTTTCAACTTCTAATACACAGTCATGCTGTGTGCTCACTCTTGCTATAATTTTCAAACACATTGATATCACTGGATTCAGGGCGCCTGCAAAGGTCATGTATACAACCCTTCCTTCTGACTAAACCATAAAATGACTTAGCACATAGCACATATAACACACTAAAGGTTACAACAGGATTGCCTTTGATCACAGGTCTGCTGTTCACTGCTGATCCTGGGGGTAATTAAATAAGTAATAAACTAATGACTGTAAAGTCTATTTTCCAATATAAAATCGATCATTCTGTATTATCAAATGCAGAATGATGAACTAGGATACTTCTCTATACTTCTTGTAGTTATTAAAACCTTTTGTGAAATCTTACACAACATACAACTCACTTAGATTCATATTGTTGTTGTCATGAATTTGCAGAAAATACATATTAAAGAGAAGTCTAAAATTACAATGAAGGAGGGAAATGTTTCAAACTTCTCTGAACTCTAACAAAGATTTCTTATTAAAAGTGAAAATGAAGTATTTTTCTGTGTTGGATGTTTCAAAAAAAATGTCCCTATAGATGCTTGTGAGTTCTTGAATAAAACATTGTTAACAAAATGGTTTGAAACTATTTCTTATCTGTGTTGCTTTTGTTTTTATGCTTAGATGTTCCTAGTGAAGCTGTTGAAGGTCCCTTTTATACTCACTTAGGAGTAGGGTCTTCATTAGAAGAAGTGAAAAAGATAATGGAAAATCGGTAAGTAATTAATATTCTGATTTTGAGAAAAAAAGCAACAACAAGCAAACAAAGATTATAAGAATAAAATAAAGTTCATAAGCCTTCATAAAGGTTTTCAATGCAGACAGAAGAAGAGATGATTGTAGAGAGGAAGAGATGATAGGAAGGCAATGATAAATCTATTAAGACGTGTTACTGCTGCTGATGATGTTAATAAAAGTAGTAATAGCAGCAGCAATAATCTTTTCTACTATATGCACAAGGCCTGAAATTTAGTGGGAGGGGGCCAGTCGATTAGATTGACCCAGTACACAACTGGTACTTAATTTATCGACCACAAAAGGATGAAAGGTAAAGTCGACCTTGGCGGTATTTGAACTCAGAGCAGCAGCAATAATGACGACAAATGGTAATTTCAAATTTGGCTGAATGTTTGACAGTGAAGTTATAACTTAAAAACATCTGTATTGCTGTGTTTGTCAGCTTCTTATGGAATTTTTCCAACATTCTTTAAACTTCTTGAAAAATCTCAAAGACACAGATGTCAATAGAAATGGTTTAAATTTAGATCATAAAAATAAGGAGAAACTAAAATTTCCTTTTCAAATAAAATTATAAAAGCTATTAAATTATGATCCTCTACAAAAAATGTTGCAAATATTCATTGATAAATTAATGTCCAAAAATGCAAACTGAAAATATTCATTTTCAGATCAAACGGTTTACATTTTTTTATAAATGATTGATTTTTGTTTCAGTTTTTAATTTGCTTTTGATTCTCTCTAATGACAACTAATGTGGAATTGGTGCATGTTTTGGAGTTAGACAAGCTGACTAGAGTTGAATAATGGAAAGTAACTAAGTACATAAAACATTGTCTATGGTAATATCAGATTAACTTAGAAGTCAGAAGTGTAAATCATATATCAAGCACTCAGTAACCATGTCTCTCTTACTAATTCATTTCAGAAAATACAAGCACTCATTGTTTAACTTACTGGTGTCTGTACTGTCTCAGTTATTTTTTTAAAACTAAACAATGTGTTGTTTTTGTTTCTGAAAAGATTGCTTTAGAATTTAAATGCCTTCCCAATTAGTAATTCATATTTTAATATTCTGGTCTGAGCGTCTGAATAAAACCTAAACTGTTAGAAATCTGAAATATTTCAATTAAATGTTAGGTTAAATACACAAATATCTTTAAGATCTATTTCTTTAAAATCTAAATTTGAAGTCCTTTATATTATAATTAGAGTACTTATAACTACAGATACTGAGAGCTAGGTATCAGGTATGGGTAGTGAGTACAAACCATGTTACAGGTATTCCTTGATCTGAATATTCATTTGATTTACAAGTCACTCTAGAATAGATACATATAAATGGACACTTCCTGAAAGAAGAATACTTTCTATCCTGTCTCATTTTTCCATGACATCTCCAACATTACAGATAGCTTTAAAAGAAAAAGATCCTCACCAAAAGCACAAAATCTTCTTTTTTCGTGACTAATGTAATGATTTATCAAATTTCAAATTACTTCATTTATCACCTTAAATTATTCTCATACAATGAAGTATTGAAGATGGTATCAATTGTAATTTAAATATTCTTTTAGTATTTTTAGTTACTCTTTTACTTAATTACAACCAAAAGAAACCTGTGGCCAAATTTTAAAGATGATGGTTTTAGAAATTTTAAAGATTTCAATTATAATAGTTAGATTTGGAATTTAAAGATAAATTATTTTGAGTGTAAAAAAAATTATTCATAAGTGTTCATAATTTTACATGTTTAAATATTGTTACTTATTTGCTCCACAAATACATCTACTCACACATTTTCTTAAAATTTCTCACTTGTATTTTCTACTGTTACTGTTAAACACATTTACATAAATAAAATATCTATACATGTGCACACACAAACACACATGCATGCATGTACATATACATACACAATTATATATCACATTCTTAGTAAATACTAAAATTTTTAAGGAAGCATGAATGAGTTGCATTGTGTCATGTAAGAATTAAAGTTAATGTTTTAATACTTGACCTGTATCTTTAAAAAGCATTCATTTAGTATAATTAAATTATTGAGTATGTTTTCAATTTGCATCTTTGCCATTTCTACAGAACTGGGTTATCTGGTGAGGCTGTTCGTGTAGAGAAAATTATTTATACTGGAAAGGAGGGCAAAAGTAGTCAGGGCTGTCCAATTGCAAAGTGGGTAAGTACAATTATTTATCATTAATTTTTATATCATGCATTTTGTGAACAGCATCATCATTGGTTATAGATTTCCAATGAGCTGTTCATAGGTTCACTGCATTTCAGATTGCCAAAGTGATAAGAAATGTTTGTGCAACTTGAATAGAATAAATACCACAGAGTATTTCTGTTTATTTTTAGCCATTATACACATATAACAGGCTTCCACACATCTTCTGTCTCTCAAATTTCATTCAAAAGACTTTAGTTAACATGAAGTTATACTCAAGGTGCTATGCAAAAGGAATGAATCTGGAACCATGTGATTGGAAAGCAAACTTGTTTACCACGGCACAACATTTAATATTGTCTTATCATTATTTTTCCAGGTTAGAAAGACTAGACCTTAACTTATGAATTATGATGCAGTTAATTTGTTTCCTTGAATTATTGAATATTTACAATTAAGCAGAAACTTAATGTTGCAGAACACTCCTATCTCTGGCACCATTACAGAACAAATGCTCTCCTAATAATTATATATTAGCTGACTAAAAGAATTGATAGCATTCTTATTTATTGTTACACACTGAGAAATCATTGCAATGATTATATTTTTCCCTGTGCTATCATAAGATAGAGAATTTTTATCTTAATTTACTGTATTTTTAGATTCCCACAAGTTTGTCTAAGTAAGTTATTATCAAGGATAAAATATTAATTTAGCTTAATTCTACCAGAGTTATTTTATCCTAACCAAGATTTATTATTTGCTTAATTCTTGTGTCCATAGACTGACACATAATCCAACTTGATTTCTCAAAACAAAGTAGTGAAGTTGATAGCATTTGTGTGAAACAAAAAGATTTTGGAGTTAGTGTATGTCACGGATATGTCAGGTAGAGAAGGTTGTTTAGCTACAGATTAGCCCTGGCCGAGTAGCTAATGAGTGAGTCTCTAATCGATGGCTCACCCTGTCAGCCTACAAGAAATAATAGCATGTCTCCTTCAAAATCATACCCTACCATCTTAAAAGAAAATTCAGTAAATGCAGTCCTATGTTTGATAAAGGAAAATAGGATGATTATAGTAGGAATGCCTTTGACTACATATCTTCTTGATCAAAGCCAACCTGGTCTAATCAACAATAAACCTATTATCAACGGTTTTTCAGTCATCCCATTTAATTCTATATCTAGAACTACCCAGTGTGTCCTTACTTAAAGATGGTAGTCAATATCTGGTTGTTCAAGTGACTGCATAGACATTCTCTTTTTGACTGTGTGTTGTATGCTAGGTATGAAACATATTTTTTCCTTAATGAAGAAACCAAAGTTCTTTAATGTTATTCTGAGAGTATTAAGAATATAGTATTGTTTAGAGATAAGAAACCATATTATGTGTGTTGGAATAGCTTGGCAATTGTTCATGAAAATGGAAGTATTATGTGAATCTCCTCACTGGAAAGAGAATTTAAGTATTGATACTAGTGCTATAAATATTGCTGGTATTACAGCTATATATACATATATTATTACTGTAAATGTTTTTGGTAATACTTCTGAAAATATACAGAAACTAGTACTGTATCTTTCCTCCTACTACTGCTCATACCACTACTGTAATTAGTCATAGAAAGAAAGTTTGGTCAGCAGTTATTTTGTATTTTGTAAAAACCTCTGCTAATTCCAAATGTAGAAGTTTTAATGTGATCATGGTTTTATACTTAATCATTAAGTAGAATTAAAAAGCAATCATATCATTGGATTTGATGATTTGGTATCTGTATTGATGGTCACTAAAGGAAGAGAAATAGTTAAAATGTTGTAGTTCATCGTTAAGAACAATGTTCTGCATTCTGTAAAATATATTGGAGTTAAGACAGATTCAGCAGTTGCTAACCGTATCAAAAGGCACAGGAGTGGCTGTGTGGTAAGTAGCTTGCTTACCAACCACATAGTTCTGGGTTCAGTCCCACTGCATGGCACCTTGGGCAAGTGTCTCCTACTATAGCCTCGGGCCGACCAAAGTCTTGGGAGTGGATTTGGTAGATGGAAACTGAAAGAAGCCCGTCGTATATGTATATATATGTGTGTGTGTGTTTGTCCCCGACATCACTTGACAACCGATGCTGGTATGTTTACATCCCCGTAACTTAGCGGTTCGGCAAAAGAGACCGATAGAATAAGTACTAGGCTTACAAAGAATTAATCCTGGGGTCAATTTGTTCGACTAAAGGTGGTGCTCCAGCATGGCCACAGTCAAATGACAGAAATAAGTAAAAGAGTAAAAGTGTCTACTTTCTACAAGAAAGTCCTTTTGTTTAAATAGACCTGGAAGAAAGATATTGAAAAGTTTTATTATAACAAGAGCTAATGAGGGACACACCAAAGGCAATGGCTAGGAAGTCATTTGGGTCTGTGATTTAGATAATGGTTGGGCAGCAAAAGATTTAGGTAATTTGATGACTGCAAACAATTAAGGGGTGGACTGGAAATTGTTGTTTAGTCTCAGGTCAGCTCTGAGTAAGTAAACTTATGGTTAAAACTGTTACACCTGTAACTAACATACCTCTTCTGAAGTTTCTAAAAAAAAAAACAAAGACCTCTAAAAGCTATGAATTCCTTTATGTCAGAGCTGACTTATCATCATCATCATCATCATCATCGTTTAACGTCTGTTTTCCATGCTAGCATGGGTTGGACGATTTGACAGAGGACTGGCGAACCAGATGGCTACACCAGGCTCCAATCTGATTTGGCAGAGTTTCTACAGCTGGATGCCCTTCCTAATGCCAACCACTCTGAGAGTGTAGTGGGTGCTTTTACATGCTACCGGCACGAAGGCCAGTCAGGCGGTACTGGCAATGGCCACGTTCAAAATGGTGTATTTTACATGCCACCTGCACAGGAGCCAGTCCATCAGCACTGGCGACGATCTAGCTCGAATGTCTTTTCACATGCCAGGTAACGATCACACTGGTGCTATTTACGTGCCACGGGCACGGAAGCCAGACAGCTGCTCTGGCAACGATCACGCTCGGACAGTGCTCTTAGTGCTCGACTGGTACAGATGCCATCACAATTTCGCTTGCCCTAAAGTTTAGTGTTCCTACAAATTTAGTTCGATTTCGATTAATAGTTACAATATCTTCTAAGTAGAAACCATAGTTTAGATCAGTTGTTCTCAACCCTTTTTTGCCTATGGACCCCTTTGATTTCTATTTTACTCTACTGGACCCCCCCTCCCCCATAGTCATTTCATGTTTAAGTAAAATCCTGTTATATTTTTATAATTGAATATTACTAGAAATTGCATAAAAAAAATTTGTTGAAATATTTTATGTATTGTAGAAATGTTACCAATTTCATTGCACATAAAGTCTAACAAAAAAAAAAAAATCTTATATGGACCCCCCAATGGCCATATGAACCCCAGTTGAAAATCCTTGGTTTAGAGCGAACAGATTAATACAATCATAATCTCTAAATTTGTTTATTAGGTTGTTGTGATGCATTATCAATACAAGCACTTGCTGTATTTATGTTATTGGTATCAGTGTGTTGATAACAACATCACAAGAAGTACTTGTACCTCTTATACTTATAGTACCATCTTCCCTCCTCCTCCTCCTCTTCCTACTACTACTACTACTGTTGCTACTGCTGCCGCCATTGCCGCCACCACCACCACTACCACCACCGCTACTACTACTACTACTACTACAACAATTAGTAGTAGTTTGGATACTATCAGTATAAATAACACTGGTGCCTGCAGTTATAACAGTTAGCAATATCTATAACATATGTACCATTTAGTTTTAATCAGAAATCACAAAATATTATTATTGTCTCACTACAATATTTTTTACTTTGCTATCATTTAATTTCAGATTGTCCGCAGATCTGGGGTCGAAGAGAAAGTTCTCTGTCTTGTCAGACACCGACAGGGACATTTTTGTGAAACTGCTTGCCTCATAATATGCGTTGTAGCCTGGGAAGGTATTCCAAACAGCATAGCAAATGAGATGTATTCCTACCTAGTGCCAACATTGACAGAGTTTGGTTTAGAAACTGATCGACGCTGTGGATACAATGAACAGTATGTAATTTTGTAATTAGTTTTCATATCAGTCTGTGTGACCTATTGCCTTAACAACAGTCTGAGTGTAGATTAGTCATGCCATATCATATTATCTGTATGGGAGCCTTTGAACTAACAATGGAGCCTCTAGGTAGTTGCTCAACCTACTAGAAAATTCAACCAAGTATCTCTCAAACTACATCTTACCATCTCAAAAAGAAAGAATACATTATTAAATGTATTCTCTCCTTTCTGAGATTTTAAGCTGTAGTTTAATAATGTAGTCCTAGATACTCTTAAAAGGACAGGATGGCCATAGCTGGAAAGCCTTTGGCCATTCTGTCTGTTGACTTGGCTTGCTCTGGACTAATCTACAACAGAAACTATCAAGAAATAAGCTAATGCTGTAAAAAGGGAAGCCAGTGTAGTAGTGGGGTACTCTATAGAGTCACACAAACTGCTAGAGTAGCATTATTGTGAATCACTTCATATTATCTTAAAATCAGAAGACATTGGATAATTTATTCCTAGATACACTGTCTGATAAAAGTTCTAAATACATGACTGGGACACCTTTGTTTTTAGGTTTGCTTGATCTGGACAGATCAAATCTAAACAACAATTGTTCGAGAATAAAAATAAGAGTTACACTTAGTAATATGTTAACTATATGTGTGTGTATTTTTATAGGGAGAAAGATCAGGTAATATTCCATCTACTGATGTCATGCAATACGTACATACAATTGTATGTAACTATTACAAGTACTCTCAAGTTAACTTACACCTAAAACTCTGACTTGAACTGCAACTAAAACAAAAAGCAGTGATCTTACAGCTGCCTATCAATGAATGCCTATTATGTAAGTGCCTATTATGTAAGTGCCTATTATGTTCACATGCATGGATTTGTGTGAATGTATGTAAATGTTGATATTTCATGTACTGCCACCAATTGAGTGGTGAAGTAATGGTGATATTATTGACATTCTTTGTTGACATTATATCTGGTTGCTTTGCTCTTTTGAAGATTTCTGGAATATAAAACTCCCTTATATGAAAATTAGTATGGGTTGGTGACAGGAAGAGCATCCAGCCATAAATTCTTAGCTCAGATAACTTGCCATCCAAAATTATGCTAGCATGGGGAAAAAAACAGATGATGAGTGTATATATATTAATGTTTGTTTTAATGTCAAGCTACATGTAAAAGAAATTTAACATTAAACTGAGGAATTACTCAATACTTTTTAGTTGAGTAAATATCTATTAACTTTTACAAAGAAAGGGTTGACAATATCTTTGCTGTTTTGGTGTTCTTGCCTTTATCAAACTTTGTCTGATTTTATATATATATATAATATATATACATGTACATGTGCACATGCACACACATATTTAGTTATATATATATATATATGTGCACACACATAATAAGAGCTCACAATTCTCATGTTAAATGAAGTAACCCACATATACTATCTCTCCCTGCAGACATAACCATTAAAAAAAAACAAACAGTATCTTTAGCTGAACTGATAATACATTGATGTATTAGAAATCAAAGAGGTAGGGGTCCAAAAATGAAAAATATGGTTGTGAACCACTGTTGTAAATGACTGCTTCACTTGGTAGAAACAGCAGCCAATTTTCTAAAACCATAAACTACTATCTTAACCCATTACCTACCAGTGATCTCATATGAGATCACTTAAAAATAACAAATTTCGTAATTATCTGTCAATATTTACACATATCTAACCTTTTTGCTATATCTACTAGGTATATTTCTCTGATATTCAAATGAGGTTTGCTAATTTTTCACCCAATATCTCGCTTATTTCTATTTGAAATGTTATTTTGATCATTCCAGCGTGCTTCTAAATCTGTTTTATGCTAGAAATCAAAGTTTCATAAAAAAAATTCCAGTTAATAGAATTATGGGAGGTAATGGGTTAAGTAAGGAAGTGACACATTGGTGAATCTTATCCTACATACTCTTATTGGTTGGACGATCATAGTTGGAATGCCTTTGAATTTGTTTGTTCAGTCAGAGTTGGAAACGACAATGAAAATAGATCCTATCAGATATGGAACATCAGTTCAGTTAATTCAGCTGAATTTCTATATAACTACTATTTAAGAACTATTCACATTTCCTAAAATGATAAAAAAAAATCCTGTTTTGGCTGATGTATTTATTTTGCAACTAGTAAAAAATAGTAACATTAGTTAAGAGTTTCCACTGGTTCACTTTATTTCTCATGGTGAGAGCAACAAAGGAATGTCACCAGTTTTTCCGTTTCTCACTCAGGTTTATATCCTTTTCTGATCAAAATTGATGAAAGATATACACATATACACATGTGTGCATATACAACTGTGTGTGATATCATGGCCATTTGGTCAACAGTAAACATGTAGTTTGATTCCAGTGGGTAATTATCGTTCACTTTTTTGTGTGAGAGGTTTTTGCTCCATAGATCATGAGCTATTATTAATACATATGAGAAACTTTGTAAATAAAAGATGTGATTGTGTGTATGTACACATGCATTGCTTATATGCAATAATGGCTCATAATGTATGGGATAAAACCCCTTACACAGAAAAAAGTAAACAAAATCACCTACAGGAATTGAACCATGTGTCAACTAAAGACTATTTGGCTATGATATTACACATGCATATATTGTAGTTGTATTAGTCTGGCAAGTAACTTGATCTGAGATCAAGTGTTAAAACTGGAGCAGCCTCACACTTTCTATTTACCAAGTTCCACTCACAACGTATTGGTCATCCTAAGACAATAGCAAAAGACATTTGCTTAAAGTGTTGCATAATCAGATTGAACTCTCGACCATGTGGTTGTGAAGCTGACCGCTTAACCTTACAACTACTAATACAGTTTTATCTATATATGAAAGCATATTTATTTAGTCCTATTTACTTATTGCTTTTTTTCTTTTACTTCAGAAAAACCTGTGCTTGTCAAGGTATGGATATACAAAAAAGAGGTGCTTCTTTTTCTTTCGGGTGCTCTTGGAGTATGTATTTCAATGGATGTAAATTTGCTCGAAGTAAGGATGCTAAAAAGTTTAGACTGAAAGATACAGTATTGGTAAGTTCATTTGGATCAATTATGAACTGCATTTTTTTAGATACAAGGTTTGCAGATACTGTAAGATATTTAATAGTTTAAATTTATGTAAAATACACATACTAGGTTGTATATATTCTGTGATTGTACTTAATATGTTATTTGAATTTGGGTAACTGAAAAATATAGATATCCCATGTATTATACAAGTATCCCATATATTATGGAAGTATTGTTATAGTGTGTAATTCTGTAACTCGGAACATATTTAATATGATTTTCATGTTCATTTACTTCCATTTAATATGGAAGTGAATTCCACATTACAACAAGATTTTTCAGGAACACAATGTTTTCATAATGTTGGGCTGCTTCTAATATATGCAGTAAAGTTAAAAGCTTATCTGTGGAAGAAAGGTCATGAGATGCTACTCTTAATGTACTGTTTCCGAAGAAAACTAACCTGGGAGATTTTGGGGAAGCGAATTTTATTCACTACAATTGTTACAAAAGTAACAGTTAATCTGAAAAAGTATTACTTTGGCCAATTATATATGAGAATTATGACTGCCTGATTGATAGGAGACTAGGCTCTAACCAAAGGGTCAGTATTTTATATCCTTTTACAAGCACTGTACTGTGAATGTGTTCTAGGTTGGTCGACCTAGTTCTAAATACATAATCACAATGAGTTTACTATCATAGCCTACTATGATCTGGAATATAAAAGAAAATGATAAAATGTATGAATCACAATGTGTAAAAAACTGAAAATGTAATAAGCTTTCACTACAAGAAAAATAAAACTGGATATTTGTATTGTTGTGGACATTAGCATACTTTTCAAATAACTGAAAAAAATATCTCACAAACATTAGAACCATACAGACTATACCTTCACATTTGTAGCCATAATCATAGGATCACTTGATTGCATATTAACTGTCACAAGACCAAACTTTAAAGTTGGATTTCAGAAAGCTAGAGTTGACTGGTTTATTTCGCAAACTGCACACCTGATTCTGACAATGTCAATAAATATATAAAATAGACTCATATTTTTATTTTATATATGTATAAAATAAACTTCAGTTGATCATTCATCCTGTTGCAAGGGTCTTACAAGTCAACTAATGTAACATTGAGAATCATATGAATCTACACGTATTGTTGTCTAACTGACAAGGAACAGTGACTAGTTTTTATCTTGGTTACAAAAAGTGTATACATGCAGAAAAAAGTAAACAAAGACATCAATGTGCTTATGTGTGCGCACACAGATGCCAAATGGTTGTAAAGTTAAGTTAGTAGATCAAAGGTTATAAAACTTTTTTGAAGGGCTGGATTGGAAATGTTTTTATGTCTTGCAAACCAAAGCAAATATACAAAAATGAAACTATGATTTTTCATTTTTAAATGCCACCTGTTGTAAATGAAGGAATTGCTACACATTCAAGCATGCAATAAAAAGTTAAAGCATGTTTAGCTAGGTCGATTAGGAGTGATTGTGGCTTCAAAGTAACTGTAGTATTAGTCAGTTTACTTGCTTTTCTCAATGGAAAAGTAGACATTTTTGTCTCTCCTTCTTTATTTAGAATATATTATTCATGTGAAATATATGAGATGGTATCAAAATGTTCACAGATTAGTTATGGTTGATGAAAAATAACTTATTTACTCAAGTTTTAACATCATCTCCTTTGAAATAGTCACCTTGTGCAGCAATACAATGGCCCAAGCATTCCTGTCATTTTTGGAATCCAGCCTGGAAGTTGTTTTCCGTAAGCAAGTTGAGGACCTTCTGTGATTCGCTCTAGATCTTGACAATGGTGTTAAAGTGGTGATGTTTGAGCTGCATTTTCATCTTGAGAAAGAGATGGCAGTTTGCAGGTGCTAAATCTGGTGAATAGGGTGGGTGTGGAAGTGATGCCATGTTGTCTTTGGCGAGAAACTCATGAGTAAGGAGAGCTCAGTCACAGGATGCATTGTTGTCATGAAGAATCCAATTCTTTGCACTCCACCAGATGCAGTTACTTTTGCCAAATGTCCTCCCACAGACACTTCAAAATGGTGCAGTAGAACTCTTGGTTGATGGTCTGGCTCTGGGGGAATGAATTCTTGATGCACAATACCATATTTCCGAGGGTGACACTCATGGCAGGTCTTCCAGATCACTCATCATCTTCCAAGGACATTCTTCTACTTTTGAAGCACCTGTGCCACTCAAAACATCGCATACGACCCACTGCCTCATCACTGTAAGCTTGCTAAAGCATGCTCAATGTCTCTGTGGCAGACTTTCCAAGTTTAACACAAAATTTCACGTTGGTTCTTTGTTTCTGTCCATGATAAAATCGCAGACTACAGCATACATGTGATCACAAAAACACAAATTTCACTACTTGTGAAGTAAGCACAACAATGTCACTCAACACACTGCCTCATGAAGGTGATTGCTAGCTCTCACTGCTCATGCAACTGTGTGCTGCCATCTGTTGGTACACTACAGAACTAGTCTGGGAACCTTTTGATACCACCTGCAGTATGGAAGACACTGTTAGTCTCTGTTGTTCTGTCCATTTAAGAAAGTGAAAACATTTAATGCTTAAATATTGCACCTGGAGAAATAGACATTACTCAATGTTGTTTTCACAAATGAGTTCTGTTCATCAGTACCAAAACACCAACACTACTTACCTTGAAGTTAGAAATTGTCATTTGTCTTAACCATTTTATCGTTGTATTTCTGTTGAAATATACTGGCTTTATTTCAATTAATTTGAATTTGATGAAGGATTTAGTAAAGTTTCTTTGTCATTATGTTGGAACCTAAATTACTTTGAAATGTTGATGGAATGTTTTAATTTAGATCACTTTAAAACAGATAGTTTGTATCATAGGACCAAAGATGGTCTCAGACAGATTAGTATCAAAATGTTAATAAAGGAAATGCAATTACAAAATGGCAGAATACTAAATCTACAGTAATTTTTTTTTGTGCCCTTATGTTTTGAGTTCAAATCCTGACAGAGTCACTTGTAACTTTTGTCATTGTGATGCTGATAAAACGTATACCCATTAGATATTGTGGATTCATTCAGTTTACTGTTTTTCTACCAGACAACCATGGACTTGTGCTGATGTAAAAAATTGTTTGTTATGAAGACATTTGGCACAGATAGTAAAGAGCCAGTTAGATGCTTTATTATATCTGTTGTTTCATCATTGTTAGATCAAATCTTCCCCAGATCAACTTTACTTTACATGTTTCTTGGTCAATCAATTAAGTACCAATAAGATACAATAATGTACCAGATTCAAACAATTGACTATAATCCCTCTCTATTTACAAACATAAACTTGTGGTATATTGTTGCCTATTCATTTCAGGATGAAGTTGCAGAAAATAAATTCCAGAGTTTAGCAACAAGACTTGCTCCATTATATAAATCAGTGGCACCTGAATCCTACAACAACCAGGTAAAGAATCATCTACAATTTTTTATAATCATTCAGCTCTAATTAAAGTTTATTATAAATCTTTGCTTTGTACTAATATGTACAGTTATGCTCACTGACTAAGAAATATCACCTCCACTCTAGGATGGAATAATTAATTAAATCAAATTGAGAATTTGCAAACATTTTAATCACAATGTGATTGGACATGATATGTGCAATAACAATGTGGCCATTTTGATTGTCATTGTTATCTCACCATGACGCAATAGCTTTGAATGATTCCTTTTGAAGATATATTCAAAAGCAGTATGTTATAAGAAGTAAAAAAATATCAAATTTTGCAATAGCTATTGATATGAGCTGAATTACTCAATTTGATTGATTTTCTATACTTATATGTGTAAAGGTTTTTGAGATTAATTGGTACATATTTTAGGAAAATGAGTTATGAATAAATTTATTTTTATAAATTACTCTTAAAAATGTTTTCAAAGGATATAAACAATATGTAGGGTTTAATTATTTAATGACAAAACAACTTCCTTTATCTTTTCATTAAAACAGGTATTTTTTGAAGACAGTGGTTATGAATGTCGCCTTGGTTATCGGGATGAAAATTCAAAACCTTCACGGCCATTTTCTGGTGTGACTGCCTGTGTGGACTTTTGTGCCCATTCACATAAAGATTTACACAATATGAACAATGGATGCACTGTGGTAAATATCATCACCATCTTCAAATTATTTTAATATTTACATGCATTAGTGGCCAAGTGGATAACAGCATTATTTATCCATAGTTTAGAAATAAAGATTCCTTGTTTGAATTCCGACAGGTATTACATCTGATGATGATCAGAGTTTGAACTAAGAGAAACATTATATTGTAAGTGTTAAAAAAAAAAAATTATAACTAAAGATGAAGCTTACTGTCTAAAAATGGTAATCATATTAAAAGTTTGAAGTTTTCATGTAAAAGATATGTAAAATATATAGGAAAATATATTTTATTAAATTAGAATAACTATTTTGTATAATAGATAGGTCACTAGCCACTACACATTCTTTATTTTCTCTCCTTGTTTCTTTCTGTGTTCCTTTCTGTGGAAGAGCGTAGACTCGAAACATTAAACTAATACATCTGTTTGTTGTCTACAGCACCTGTCCTCATCTTTTGTTTTTTTTGTGAATTCTCCCTCTATTTTGTATAATATTCAATTTTGATATGCAACAGTTTTTAATTACACCCAATAATTGAGTATCAATGCCAAAATGGAAGATTTCTCTTAAAGTGGAGCCAATTGGGGCTAAAATAGGTAATAAGCAAAGACATTTAAATAACATACCTAGAAATATTCCTTTTAAAAGAAATATATTTCATTTTGATTTAAAATAAAATATCTGTTTTGAAATCTTATTTAGTTTTTCATCTATAGTTAAAAATATAATGAAAAACATAAGAGGCAAATTGAGTCTTTTGTAATATATCTATTTCAAAATTGAGAATAAATTAGTTTCTATAAAATATATATTGTTACTCCTTTCTTTCTTTATATATATCATCAGTAATAATTTTTCTTCAATTATATTTAATAGGTTGTAACTTTGACAAAACATGGACCTCTAGAAAAACCAGCTGAAGAACAACTACATGTTTTGCCCCTTTATATTTTGGATCTCAAAGATAAAAACTTTGAAGATAAATTGAAGAAAGGATGCGTTGAGATTCTCTCAAACTATCCCAAGTATGCACATGTTCGCGCTTCTCCAGTAACACCTAAACGTAAAGGGAAGAATAAGAAAGATAGTCCTTCTAACAAAAGAGTCAATTCTCGTATGAGTTCACCTAGAAAAGCAACTTTTTTGAATTCAAAGAATGCAAATCTTATGTCTCAAGCTGCTACCAATGCTAAATCTAACCTTTGTTCTAATCTTCCTCAGAATGCCATGGCAAATATCTCTGGATATAAGAACATCGTTAATAAAATTAACTTATTACAGAACAGCACAGTAAATAATATATCGTCATCATCATCACCATCACCATCATCTGCAGCATCGGCATTATCATCAACAGCACCACCTCAAGCATCATTGTCATCACCATCATCCTCATCATCATTAAATACATCATTATCTTCTTCATCATCAACACCACTAGCACAATCATCATCATTTAAAGTTGGGTCAGTAGAAGAGAGTAACAAAAATTCAAATGATCAGTCAGTGAATAATGCTGCTCCTTTAAAACCCCCAACAAATGCACAGTCAAATAATGAAAACACGTACAATCAGTTTTGTAAATATTTATATTCTCATGGTACATTCCCTCCAGCAAATTTTCTGAAGGATGGTGATTCTGAAGCTATAAAAATGCTGACTAGCCAATCAGCAGCTATTGGCAAAGATGGTCTGTTAGATCCTTCATTGCATCAGCAGTTTAGAAACATTGATCTCCCTAAAACCTATGAGGGTCTAAAGAAAATGTCAACTGATGTCTTATTGCCAACAGGATCAGTATGTAATGTCCCTTTTGTTAACTCTAATGTTAAAGACAGTAAGCGTCCCTTCTCTGCATCTAGTTTAACATCAGATGACTTTGAGTCTCCTCTACACTTGTTATCTGAAGCAGTTATGATTCGGAGCCAGACTGCTGTAGAAAAATCCCGAACAGTTTCACCCCAGTCACAAGCTGGTGTGAATATATCAACTCCAAGAAAGCCAGCTCCAAATACAGAATTATCAGCTGCTGTTATGGGTGCTGCCAATCAGAATGCTGTAAATTTTTCTAACCATCTATCTAGAAATTCATGTTCAAATGCTAATATACCATTAGATTTATCAAAAGACCAACATTCCAGACTATCATCTCTTAGTTCTAATTTTGATAGGAAAGATATTTTTGATAAAGTCAATAGTAATTTATGCCAAACTAGTGTTTCATCTTATTCTCCTTCAAATTCTAAAAACCTCACTTCAACGCCATCATTAAGTACGCCATTTTTACCAGCTGATGGATCAATGGCAGACTCTCTTGGCCATTTGAATGCCAACAGTACCGAACTAATCAGCTCTGAGCTTGAGTTCAATGAACAAAACTTCAGAGATCCAGATATTGGAGGTGTTGCTATTGCATTAACACATGGTTCTGTGCTATTTGAAGTTGCTAAACGAGAGTTGCATGCAACAACTGCTCTTCTGAATCCTAACAGATTTTCACCAACACGAATTAGCCTAGTATTTTATCAACACAAAAGTATGAATTTACGTTACCATGGCTGGTATGAGAACGAACGTAAGCTTGAATTACAGCGTCAGAAACGACTACAAAAGATGAAAGAAGAGACAAATAAAAACATTCCCCTTCCAAGTGAGGAGTTGAAACCTGGAAGTAAGAAAAGGCGTAAAAAGGAAGAGACAACAGTGGCAGAGAGCCCTGCTCAGTACAAGTATATGTGGGAGACAGCGATTAAACATACTGTAACTCGAACAACAGACACCGTGATCACTCAATCTATAGATCCTCAACCTACTGTTACGGGTCCTTATCAAAAATGGATCTGTCAATGATTTTTCTAATTTTGTTGTTTTTATTAACTAATGAAATGCATTATAGACAAATAATTTACATCTCATTAACCTTTAAGTAATTTCTTCATTCTTTTATATGAAGAAATTATTTTCTCATTCTTTTTTACTGGAATTCTATCACTTCACTTCAATTCGCCCAACACAAGTAATATTCTATTCATTGCTGTTTTCATTTAACTTTCTTTTTTATTAGTATTACTTTTTTTCACCTTTTGTTGCTTGGATTTATGGTTTAATTTAATTTTTAGATTTAATTTGTCAGTGAATGGAATTGATATTATTCATTTAACTTGGAAGACTCTTTCATCAGTTTTGATCATTATTTTTAAAATCTTCATTTTTTTATTTATGAAATATTTATAACAAAGTTTTGAAATTGATTTTTACAAAAATTATTGAAAGATGTGTAAATTGTCTTTCGTTGAAAATTGCAATTTTTCTCATTTCTGAGAAGATCTTTGATGCTTCAGTTTTCATTGTAGTGAATCATACACTTCAGCAGCCGAAGTGTCATTAGTTAATTAGTGATTGCATAGCATGTCTTTCATCCATAGATTTCATTAGTATTACTGGGTCCTAGTATATCATTAATTACTGTAAGTCACTAGTGTTTCATTGGTCTGTACTGGTTCCCTGTATGCTTTTAGACATAGCACAACATTACTTTGCCATAAATTACTAGTTTATATTGAATTTTTATTGCATTACACTTTAACATACAAAATTTTTATTGCATTACACATTAATATACAAAATTTAGCATTTAATAAGAATTATCTAAAAGAAATTTTTAATCTTGAGAGTTTTATTATTTTAAAATTGATGTTTGATTTTAATAATTTCTAACATCAGCCAAGAGTTAACTTTGCTTAAAGTTTTAAGGCTACACCTATATCATGAAAAAAGTGAAAAAAAAATTTATGAATATGCTTTTCTTTGATTTGGTAGAAGAAAGTAAAAGCATTTTTTACAAAAATATACAACTCATATTGACAAATTTCAAATTCTTTTTGCTGTTGTTTCCTCTTATATTTTTACACTTTGTGGAGACATACATAAATTAAATCAAACCAACACCAATGAACAATACTAAACTCCTATTTAATATTGTAAAGAAGTTATAATTTAGATTTCAATTATTTTTATTGTCATATGTATTTATATGAGTATATGTGTGTTTGTGTGTGCTGTAGAAGAGTGTACAATGCAACATTATCATATTTTCATTTACATTTGTAACTTCAGGGAAAATGTAGTTATCTGCTGTTTCCTGTTGGCATTTTCTTCTTCTTCAAATTGTAAGGAATATAAATAGCAACAACAACAACAATTTCTTTTGCTTGCTATATGGGCCCAGGATGCTGGAGACAGAACAAAAGCAGAATACCAAATATAATTTAAGCAGTTGGGTATTTACATTGAGTAAAAGGGTGAGAGCAACAAAATAATATTTTAAAACTACTACTAATAGTAATAATAACTAGATAACCGTAATTTGCAATAGCATTGTGGGACATCAAAATAACAAGAAGGAATTCCAAAATAGTTGTGGGTAGCCACATAGAGTTATTAAGGACATCTTACATATAACCTGGATTACCTTGACACACAAAAGGCAAGTGCCTTCTCCTAGTTCTTGCTACTGGCTGATATCCACATAATTAGTGTAGGCCCTTTTATTCATGTCAGTTTCACCACTTACACCAATTTTTATAAAATTTATTGGAGGGTAGCACCTCTCTCTCTCTCTACTCTCACCTTCCTCTTCAAATGGTATGTGGAAAAAACTGATGAGGGCTTCGCCTGAGAGGAAAAGCTTTCCTTGAAGCTTTCAACTACATCTACCACACAATTTCCTTAGCCATAACCACCAGGCAGAAGAAGACTACTCACTCTTCCTTATCAAAGGAAGACATGGATTGATTTCATGATAGACTGAGTTGATAGCCGGATCTGTCCTGCATGCAATAACAACTGTTTGACATAAACCCATGAATAAGCAATGTTCGGGCACTGAATGGGTGTGTGCCAGGCAATTTCATCATTGTGAATGTGTCTTGGGCTCCAATGTGACCATTCCTGTATTATCATTAACAAGCAAAGCCACTCTTTGGAAATTGTTCATAAACCCCCAACCTGAAAGTTCTCCAAAAGGAAGAGACTGCTAAGACTTCCTTTGTTGACACTTAGAACCACTCCCAGGTCATTGTCACTCATACCACTCTCCTTCTATAGAATTTGGGAGTTGGTTTTCCATTGACCAGATTGTCCAGCTGGTAGACTGCAGTGAGCACCTGGCAACCATTCAGTTGCCAAATACTCTATTCTGGTCTGTGTTTGACCCAGGACTGCAAGACAGTCAAAGAGACAAGTGCAGAAAGATGCTACATGGATGGTGGCCACACTTGTTCACTCTTATCATTGTCCAGGAATCTCTGCAGATGAGTCAGCCTCAGCACATGGTTGCATATTAGTGACCACAGTATCTTTAATCTCCTTTGGATCAGGTGTTAACAACAAACAAACTTCCTGACCAGTAGACCCTGTCCCTTCCATAAGAAGCCATAGAGCATATGCTCCAATTGGTCGGATATTTTCTGGGACATGTTATGAAGGTCAGGCAGTATTAGTCTTGGCATGAATCCTCTAATTTAAAGAATCTTGGACTAGAAGTGGAAAATTTACAATGTTCATGTTTATCCCAAGCACATTATTATGGTTCCAGACACAATCATAAAGGGACTACAGATTCAATTTTCTGAAAACTACCTATGATAATTTCTTTTGACTACACTACTGGGTTATTTTTCAAGGAACAGAGTAATAGTGATCAAATCAAAACCAGTATATTGCAGTACATATGTTATTAGCACTCTCCTCCCAATAATTACAGCATCAATGATTAATAATCTACTTTGGAAATCTGCAATCTTAATCATTGGATATCAGACTTGAAAGTAGCGTTCCATTTGCTATTTCACCAATGTCTATGAATAATGTTACACCATGCTATATCCTTTAATTACTTTATTTAAGAGTGGAAAGACATTTTTAATAGTTTGTTTCATTTACAAAATTTTGGATACATTCTGCTGCTGACTTCAAACTCATTAACAGGTGCTGAAACTTTACATATTTAAGCATTGATTTATATTATTTTTTACATGTTTAACATCCATGCATTCTTCCATATTTGTTCTTTATTCACATTTTCATTTCATAGATACAGATTTATAGTAACATTTTTGATACTTTTAATATAGAAAATCAATTTGCAAATGGGAAAAAAAATATAGTACTATATACATGTGAATACATACACTCATACAAACATATATATTCATTTTATAGTATCGTACTACAGAAAATTTAAATTTATACATTTAAGTTTATTCATGCTTATTTTATTTTTGGAGAGTATAATCTTTTTTTTTTTTTTTACTGAAAAAGATTGCAAACTTTTTCTCCATTTATCTCATTGTTTATTTTACACTTGGAATAGTTTAAAAAAAAAAATAGAAACGAAATGAACTTAGCACAGGAAAGTTAGAACAATGGAGGAATTTCAACCATGTTTCATGGTCTGCTACCACAACAGCTCCTTTATAGGATCCAGTTAGCTCAAGACATCATCAGGAGGAACCACGTCCGGTTTCGGCCCCCACTCCTCTACCGTTTTGATGTGGTGGGGCCCCGCCTTTCGGAGGTGTCTTCAGCTCTGGTGTTGGGTGCATGTCTTCTTTCTTCTATTCCCTGGCCTCTTCGATGCAGCATCAATGAGTGCCAGCGTCCGACTGACTGTCTTGTCAAATTCCCCTTTTTATACCTGCTGCTAGGCTCCAGCAGGCTGCCCCAGCAAGTTGTCACATGACACTGTCTAAACTTCTCACTAAAAATTGTCATCCGTCCATTTGGATTGCATTCTGGTCTATTTCTGAAAATTTGATTCAGGAAAAGAGTAGGATTGTTCTAGCAACGACCAGAATTGTTTCTAGAGTTTACTTTCCATGGATTCTCTCTATTATTTTATGTCTTCCAATTCATCATTATTGTTAGCAGGTAACCCAACAACTTATATAACTTGACTTATTCAGGTCTGGATAATGGTTTCCCTGTTACATATATGATATATTTGATGAAGATTATTTTTTTCATTTGTTTTGTGATTTTGTTCTATAGTTCAATTTGTTTAAAGTTTAGAATGATGAAACAAACTGAATTTAGCTTTTGCTTTTAAAACGGGTTCTCAGAATTTGTTTTAAAAGAATGAGTGAAATATCTGAAAAAAGAGATACTTCCAACTAAGCAAAACAAAACAAAAATACCTTCTTAAATAAAAAAAATTGTTTTGGATATTTTCATAAAAGTAGCAAAATAACTCCAAAGGAACTGGTTTCGATAATTATGATTTTAATTTTTTCTTTCAATTCTGTCAGTAATGCCTTAAGGTCCATTTAGTTTAAAGTGTGAGTGGGGTGTCAAGATAGTAATATATTAATACATTACCTTAGTGTTTTGTGGTGATTATTTCTACTAGAATTATACATTTTTGATGTCTTGTTATTGAATTTGGTTTGCAATTAATTTAAAACATATTTTCCCCTTTTTTTTTTGTTTATTTTATTTCACAATTAGAAAGAATTTTGAAAGCTCCCAAACTTTATCTACTTTACTGTTTTGCTAATTTTTACCATTTTCTCTTCAATATGTTGCTGTTTGTAGATCGTCATTCAACATTTCCTTTCGTTTGTGATCCAGAATTCTTTGAATATAATTTACAAGGGATTTTGATACTTTTACTACATCAGTAGGTAGCTTTAAGCACAAATGATTTCTTTAGTTTTTTAATAACCTCCCATTAAACCTAAATGATACGTCTCTTCTATTTTCTAATGAGCATTTAAAAAGAAAAAAAATTATCATGAATTATTTCTTTTCAGTACATATTAATTTCATTCAATAACTTAAATTGCTAAATTGAAATTTTATCTCATAACATTTTATTTTACTCAGTTTGAATTTAGTAACAAATATAGCTTCCTCCCTTGCACATTGATTTATCATAAAGGATTTTTGTAAAATTTTTACCCATGTCACTGCCAGTCACTAGGTGATAGTCATCAAAATATTAACATCGTTTTATCAAAAGGAATATATTCATTTGTTCCCTCTTCACACTTACACATGTCTTTCAGGTGTGACCCATGTCATTTCCATTTTTAGTTTCTCCTAAATGTTTTCTTATTCTTTCACACATGCACACACACTTAGATTTTTACAAGATTGAAAGTGATATCCTTAGAAAGAAAATTACAAAATCTTAGCACTAGTTTCTTGTACTGTCAAAATTTTCAAGAAGTTTCATTTGCAATTTACAATATCTTAAGCTTAGCTAAACTAAAAGTTGCAATTAGATCTCTTTTACATAATAATTACAGCTAATTGTTCTCTTAATTTGGTAATCAAACTTTTGTTTTCTTACAGGAAAAAGTTTACTTTTAACTTAATGCAATTTAAAAATTTTTCTATACTTCATTTTGTATGGGTGTTTTAATTTTATTTCCCATTATGCAGTTAGTTTTATATGAAGCATTTATTGTTTTTGTACGCTTTTATATTTATATCATCATCAAAACCCAAATGCTCAATTTAATTTTGGCTTTTACAAATTCTGCTTATGTTGTTAAAACTTAACATTCAGTAATCATGTTGATTTCATAAGAAACTAATTTATATTATGAAAAACACAATTCTTCCTTTTTATTATCATCAAATTGAATGTATGATGTTTTTACAAAGTTTGATTATTTTCTTACTCTAAAGAGTGGGAACTTACATCTAATTTGCTTGGATCATTTAAAGAATATATATGTGACCTTTAAGTTCATCAATTAAATCTCTTTAAAAATTAATCCAAAATTAAATATAGAACTTGTATATTCAAACTATGTGTACTTGTAAAGACAAGCATAAAGGACATATGTGTGAAAGAAGAAAAGTAAAATCTTAATTGAAACATATACTCCATAATAATTGTATCAAATGAATCACTTTGTCTCCACATTCTGAAACAGGAGTTTTTAATCCTATGCATTTTGACATCAAAACAGATTTTATTGAATTGTTGAATTTATAGGTTATAAAATAGGGCTGAATATAAATATATTCCTTAAATGACCTGAGTAAATTGTGTGAAGATTACCATTATTGGAGTGAGAAAATAGGAGAATGAAGTCAGTGATTGTACAGTGGTGAACAACTCCACCTAAGGAAAAGCAAACACTTTATAACAAAGAAAATTATAAAAATATGTTATTGTAATCAAAGTTTTTATTTGTAAAATTTTATCAACACCTCCAATCCTTGATTCTATTTCTAATTTGTATTTACCTTTTTATTTTATATATGCAATTAATTAAAAAAAAAAAATTTCTTTATGACTGAATGGCAATAACTGGATAATTAGTATAAAATCATATTTCTGATATAATTTAAGGATAAAGAACTATAGTTTTTATAATATTCCTTCAATTTAAAAATTACTATTTGATTTAAATAAAATTGGTTTCCTAGTCATAGGTACTGAGATTATAAATTTAAATATAATGAAGTAATTCATCATTCGTAAATTTTTTAACATAATCAAACTGTTTGATAATTTCAAAACTTCAATTTTAGGAAAGGCTAAAATATTAAAATCCATCTAATTTTCGTTTCATATGAAGTAATCCCCCTTCGATTACCAAAATTATTTTTTTTAAAAATCCTTTTACCATAAATTATAAGTGTAAACACAATAAAAAAAAAATCTGTTGAAATAATCTCAATAGGTATGCCAACATCATCATCATCATTTTACATCACTTTTTGCATGCTTAATAGATTGTATGGGTCTTCTCCAACATAGTATCTCTCCACTTTCGTCATCCCATTTATGAGGTTCAGTCTCCTAAGATTGACCTTCACTACTACTTCATGTGTCTTCCTTGGTCTTCCTTTTCCACAGGTTAATTTCATTTGACACTTCTTTACACAAGTGTATCGTGTCCTCCCCAAGTCAGTTTTCTGTCTGGTACACTGAATCTAATTCTTCTCGTACCGTGTTTTTTTTTCGTTTCTTTTTTTTTTGTTCTAAGCTTATTTGTGCTTCACCTTTCATATACACTAACATTACACATTTGATGGAGTGTATTCACCTCATTTTTCCCCCTTTTTGGCAGCCATCATTCATTTTTTACACTCTCTGCTCATATTTTATTATAATCATCATAAATGCAAGTCTACTTTTCCATGCTGGCATGAGTTGTATGGTTTTACTGAGACAATATTTTATGGCTGGATGCCCTGTTTGTGATCCTACAGACCCGACAGCACCTCTTATCCACTCATAGTTTAAATGGGTAGATTATAAGGTATCTTACCTAATCCTTTTCTTTATATTGAGCATGGACCCTTCCAGCCAACTATAACTTTTGTCTTTTCTGAGTTTATTTTAAGATTTCTTGATTCTAGGTTTTGTTTCCATATTTGGAATTTCTTCTCTAATCCTTTGACAGATTCAGCTATGAGAACTCAGTCATTGGCATACAGAAGTTCCTTATGTATCGCCTATCTTTAACTTGTCTGTTATTGTCTTGGGAACAATAATAAACAAGATAGGGTTGAGAACCAAGCTCTGACGGTCACCTATCTGAATGCTAAATTCCTTGTTGAACTTATTACTAACACTAACTTTGCAAATAGTATCTTTTTACATGGGTTTCTCAAGCCATTAATTAATTCTTAATGACCACCAGACACACAAAATGGTATCCTAATACACACTGACATTACTTTGTTGTCTGGAACATCTCATACTTCTATTCTTTAAATCATAGGACACTGGGAAACCTCTTACTTTCCGCTTCTCGTGCTAAGTTTACCTAACAACTAATATCATTAGCTACCTACATCATACTACATCATATTGGTCCTTCCTCTCCTTTTCTTCCAAGTCTATCTTGTGGCTTTTATGGTCCTACCATACCAATCCCCTACCATATCATCTTCCATCTAGCTGGAACCAGATCTGGTCTTTGGTTTGCAAAAGGTTTTCTTATAGAAAATCTGATTATCTTTTATGTTATAGGTTTGTATCTCCTTGATATATGCACCACCATGTACTTCTATGAATGTGTTGTTTCAATATTTTCCTTCTCCAAATTGTCTTGTGTCTCTGGATCTGTTTTACTCTGATACCATAAATCACTGTCCCATATTGAGTGGTCCATTCTTCATCAGAAAAAGACTTACTCTTTATGGCCATCTGTCTATCTTGTTTCCCTTGTGTGCATCTGGTTTATGCCTTCATCTTAGCGTTAGTAATCAGGTTGATGGGCTAATCTCCTGAAAGATTGTTTTACAAACGTTTAAGTCATTCTGCATCATAGAACTTCAAGAACCTTAATCCCTCTCTCCCCTCCGGGTACATTGAAGAATTCATCGTGATGTTGTTCCTTTAGCACCTGATAGGAAGAGAGTAATATCTGCTGATGTTTCGGTAATTTACCTATTATTCTTTCAACAAAGCATCACATAAACAATTATTAATCAAATTTAGTAAAACAAATATTACTCGAATTTTGTATCAGAGACTACAATGGTTGGTCAATAAATACGCAGAAAACAAACGTTAACCATAGTGTTCAAATATGTGATTAAAGGGAGTTAAATCAGCTCTTTTTTGTGAGTTATCTACCTTGGACATTAGCTCTTTTTTTTTTTTAATATTCGATTATCCTTTTATCTTTCACAGCGGTTTAAGTAGTAATTACTTTTTATACTAGCTTTGCTCTTGGCAGGTATTCAGGAGGAAAGGTAACGTAATGTTAAAAATTGCTTTTCTATGGATTTTAATAAGTTAATTAATAACTGATATTAATATACCGATAATTTGTCTTAAATAAGTTTTTAAGAAGGAAACGTCACGTTATTAGATATTAACAAAAATTTTCCCCCTCGATTATCCCAAACGTCTTCTAAACGGCTTTTATATTGGGCATAACTATATTTCGATGCCCCTCGCCTTGACTTTGTTTATTTTTTACATACACGCACACATATGTATATACATACATAGAATTACACAAGCCCATGCCCACACACACATGTACACACCCCTCATTTCAAGTATTAGGTACATACTAAAAATATAAAACTAGTTACTTCAGTTAATTGTTTTATTTATTCACTATATTTTATTTCACATAAATACATGTTACACACACACATTCGCCATATTATGAAAGAAAAACCTAAAGCATGAATTTGTTATTTCTTTTATTTCACATCTATTACATGTACTTCTACAATTGGTAATTGATGAGGACAAATTATAAATGTTGTTTCCTAAGTGCATTCAGTATGATTGAACACACTTTGTAAATCACATTTATAATTTACCATCATTGATTATCTATCATAGGAATGCATGAAATAAAAGAAATAGAAAATTCATGCTTGATGTTTTTCTGCCATACTAGATGTGCTCTTCATATAATGTAATAGCTCTATAATGGTGGCATAGAACTTAACTGGATTATGCAGCAGGGGTAGTTTAATATGACTACTATTAAGAGCCACAAACAATAAAGTTATTTTTTGCACACTTAGCACATCCATTTCCACTTATATGTATATATTTCTGCGTAATAGAAACTTGACAAATGAGAATCAATGAAATGTTATTTATGAATTGGGGCTGAATTTTGCTTTTCTTCTGTACCAAAGTGTATATTTTCTTGTTAAGGCACAAAATCTCTTTATATTAACTATTTGTGTGTATTCGAGAGAGAGAGAGAGGGGGGAGTGGGGACAAGCATAACATGCTCGTCCTCTTTTCTCATTTTATTTTCCTTTCAAGTTTAAAACTCTCCTAGGCCTTTTTTTTTTATTCATTGTTATTGTTGATATTTAGACAGAAGAAATTGGAAAGCCCTATTTGTTATATAGAATTATGATTTGTAGCAAAGCTATACACTGCACTCATCGACAGCTTTATAGATTTTACACAGTTAAACAGGGGACAGAGATAATATACATAATTATACAAGCAGAGTTAACAACATTATTACACCAGCAGAAATATATATTATTGCAATATATATTATTACACAAACATGAATAACAAAATAGTCGCACAAACACTGACATTATATATATGTAATGCACAAAAATACGTATATGGTAACAAAAAAGTCTGCCTGACTTTGCATGATGTTTTTAACGCTTAGATCAGTTTTTCTCTCATTTAACATGCATTAAAATATTTTTGAAATTATATTGCTTTTTCCCTTTCCCCTCCTCCAAATGTGGCCATTTTTCTCAGAATGTTTTTAATTTGAAAAATATATCTTACATAGGTTTTTTTCTGTTTTTGTTTTAATGATTTGTGAAATTGTTTATTACAATGAAATATATTTTACAGATCTATGATAAATTTAACATATCTAGATCTAGTCTTAGTTACTAACTGTGGGAAGTTGCAGGTTTTCTGCAGCCTCCTGCTTGAGGTTCAAACCTAGAAGGTTTAATCTTTTGTGATAGTCCCTTTTTTTCTTTTCCTTTTTAATATTTTGTTTTGTTCCTTTTCTAACATGAAATATATATTTTAATTGTTTGTGTAAACTCTACAAATTCTCATATTTGAACTTTAATGAAAAAATAGCAACTATAATATCGATTGTTAATTTATTTACATTTTAATTTTATTTATATTTTGTAAAGAATGTAATAATAAACGAAATATTGTTTGATCTCTTTTTTGTAGAGGAAAAATGTAAAACCAACACAACAATGATAATAGTAATAAAACCAAACAATTAACAATAAATAAATGAATAAAGTTACTTAGTTAATGGGATATTACTACTCTATATATCCAGAGTAAGTATTTCATTTATTGGGTAACTTACTTTGCATAATTATATTGTATATTTTGCTATATTTTCTTCTGTTGTGACAATGTCTTTGATCTAAGGCAAAGATGGTTATTGAATAATCATCAGCTATAATTGAGTATTTTGTGTTTGTGATATTACTGTTGGTTTTTAGAAAAAAAAATCCCTGGTCACAGGCCAAGAGCTTCGGAATTTGTAACAGTTCCATGAACTGTCATTAGCGATGACATTTTTTTTTAACAAGCATATAATGAATCAACCATTAATGAATTAAAAATTTGAGAATAATTTCTTCTCTAAATTGTTTTTCTTGGTTTTTTTTTTACTCTATTATTTTTTCTCAGTAGTCTTTCATTGCGTAATATTTTATTCCATGTGTATTTAGTTTTAAATTAACAGTACTCTATGTAATATATATACGCATGCCTTGTACCATTTTCTGTCTGCAGTAGGTCTTGCAGTTTTGGTTGTGCTTTTATTTGATGCATGTTTTTAATAACTCCCACTGCACCAATTATTATTGGGATTATTTCTAGTCTAGGTCACCACGTTCTGGTTATCTCTGTTTCTAGATCTTTCTATTTGGATTTGCTGGTTCAAGGCGAACTATGTAAGTGCAGAAGTGCCATTAGCTGAACCTGTTAAAGATGCATGAAGGGTGCTGAAAGCATTTTATTCACATTCGTTCAGTATCTGAGAATTGCTGATTTCTGTATGTAGGACAGATTCAGTTATTTACCACGTCACTTGTGAAGATCAACCCAAACCAACTTTCTTTGACTCTGTCTACTGTCTCCAGTGTAAAAGGTTGTGTGAAGAGAACAACTTATTCTGGAGTCATGAAACCTGCAGCTGAAGAAGAAAATAGCATCCGGAAAAAAAGCAACCATTTACAGGTGTATAAATAGGAAAGAGCAAAAGCCCAGCACAAGTGGAAAATTCCTACAGGAAGCGTGGTGCACAATAGGATACATTATAAAAGTTAAGCAACATGAGCTATTTGCTGCCATCTGCAACAGGGAGGAGGCCAGAATCATGATCGCTACTACTTGCTCGCCCCAAAGATTTGTTATTACCCTACAATATTTGAAAAGGCAGATTTTCAAAAGGTGAGTCATCAATGGACCCTTTTCCTTTGAGTCAAAAGGGCTGACAGTTTTTCTCTGTCTGATAGTTATGGAGGAAAATTTTGTATGGTGAGCATGACTGAAAAGACTAAAGATACATAGTTCTTTCTGAGTCAAGCTTTCATTGACTCTTTGAGTTCTGCTTTGGGGAGAAGGTAAGGATGGTGAGGGACCAAGCTAGAATGGGGAAAATGGTGGAGAAGTAAAAGGACTCGGGTATACTCCCCGACAGAAGAAAACAGGCATGTTGCTGTGGTTCCAAGTGTTGACCACACCTGAGGACCTGACTAGCATCCCAAATAGCTTTCAGTTTGAAGAGTCTAAGTGGTAATGGAAAGAAGAAACCCCAAATGCTACCTATACTACAAACAAATCACCTCAAAGCTTTCTACTCCAGAGGAGAGAAACCAGATGTAGAGCAGCTCTTTCCTTCACTGCTACCAACAACGAAAACCAACAGAAGCATCCAAATGGCTTGCAGAAAGGCCACAAAAAAAGGAAGATAGGTTGGACAGACAAATCCAGTGGCCTGACTCCAAAACACAGTTCTCTGAAAAGATTATGTAAGTTCCAACAAAAACAAAATTTTAACTTCAGGTGCGAGCCTCAAGAAAGTAACTCTCGAAAACCCTAACAAAGGAGACTTCTGGTTAGAACCACATCAACAATGTATGACTTCCTTCAGAACGTTTCAGGATTCTGGAGGTTGCTTAATAAGGCCTCAAAAAGAAGACCAAAGTAAGTAACCATCTCCTTGGTCTCTTGCTTAAATAGCTACACTACAAAAATAGACAATATAAATGTATACACCCTAGAATCAGAGCAAAAACAGGGACACCTGCTCAATGGCTTCTAGTTGATATGTCTGGAAATGATAGCCATTAACAAAACCAGAGTTTACTAAACAAAATCGTTCTCCTCTCTTCTGGGTGACGACATGGCACATGCCACTTTCAGTTGGCTCAGTTTAAGTGACATAGCAATGCTGTTCCTCTAAGGCCTAGACCTAGAGGAATATATAGTCTTCCTGGACCCACATAGTAAATCAGTGCTTCTGGATGTGAGTAACAATTGTGGTGCCACCAGACTAATGGCTTTTTATGTCTCAGCTGGAGCAAGAAGGACTGCTTTCTTTAGACATCTAGAAATGTCTTGCACATTAATGTTAGTACATGATTGGAATGGCATTTCAGTTGCATGCAGTGATTGTAACAGAGGACCAAATAGAAGAGAAAAGTGAAAAGGTCTCACAAACATTGTTAGGCATTTCCAACTGCTGGACAATTTTCACCTTGCTTTGCCAAATGTACCATCATAGACTTGGAGAAATCACAAGTCTTCCAGGTTGCATTTAAATAGAATTTCCATCAGGTTAGGATTAGTGTAAGTTGGCTATAGTTTTGGCTTGTTGGATTCACAGACCACAAGTTATGAACTTGTACAGTCAAGTTAGAAACAGTATATAGTTTTGGCTAGTTGGTTAGCTAGACCACAAATTTATAACTTGTGCAAATGAGTTAGAACAATAGACAGGAATCCAGTTATTAGAAGCTAAACACATCCAAGCAGCATCTGTCTGGTGGTCAAACTAAGCAATCAGTTCTTAATACCATTTAACATTGAATACTTAGTCTCTATCATGGTGTCAGACATTCTGAATACAGATGTGTTTGACATCATACTATATCAAAAGTGTACAGGAGCACATAGTTGGGACAAGTCAATGAGCTTGTAACAAAGTACCTGGAGAGGCAAATCCTTGCTAGCCAGTAGCAATTACAATCACTGGACTACAGGCCTGGTTAATGTACTCAGGTCTGGTCTGAAGCAGATCTTTCAGCAAATAGAAACCGAGAAGCAGTTGCAAACAAGGTGGTCAGTGTTATTCAGAAATAGGTTGGGAGATGTCTTTGAAAAGTCAGGCAGGAATGTCTTATGCTTACAATACTACCTGGGGGGGGGGGGGTACAATCACCTAACCTTTGTATTTTGTTCCAAGAAATGTACAATGGGACTGGATTGTATGCATTTTCATTTCCTATAAAAGTGACAAGTTCTTGGCATGGAGGTGCTACATGGAGACAAGCTCTACAGCCACAGAAGTGCCAACAACCAAACCTGCACAAGAGAAAATGAAAACATTTTGAACATAATTGCTGTCTATGTTTTACCTTTTGTAGGCTTATACCAATCAGCTGCTTGGGTATATGGGGATGAATCCATCTACCAGCTGAGTCTGTAGTGAAAATCAGTTTGCTACCTTCCTTTGACAGGAAAGGATGAATAGTGTTTCTCTGTTTGGTGGCTATGGTGAAAGATGTGTGGTGAACTTGTCTAAGAGGTTTGAAGACAAGCATTTTCCTCTTTGATCATCAACTCTCATCAACTTATTCAAATGTCACTTGAAGTGCAAGGTGAGAGTAAAGAGGGTGGTGCTATTTTGTAGTGTGTTTTATGAAAGGTGGAGGAAAGTGACAAGACTTGGTAAGGATGAGATCATGTGGTCAACTATCTCATTGTCCCATAGTCTTGTTTTTGGCATCATTTTTCACTATTTTTATAGTTGCTTGTGACTGGGCATTGGTCTTGCACAGCTGAATTTAGACTTTATTTTTCTGTTTTTATCCCATAACTTTTGAACTATTGTAGGCATTGCACTCAGGTTATTTATTTTTTTTGGTGACTCTTGAAGTACATTGGCCATGGAGGGTTTTTCTCTCCATTTTTTTCTTCAGTATATTTAGGAATTCAATTTATATTCTGTTGTTTTTAGTAGCCTTTTATGTTGATTTGTCCTTATCTAAATCTTTTTTTCTTCAGTGTAGTTAGTTTCCTCTTTGCTCTTCATTATTTCCATATAAAGAGAGAAAATTTTTTTTTTTTTTTGCTTGATTTTCTTCATGTTCTCTTATTACACTAATGAGCTTTCTTTTGCTTGCTTCTAAGTATCTTTCTTGTCCCACAATTGTTATTTGGTCGTGTTTTTCTATTCATATCAAATCTCACTCTCTTTCTGTGCAGAGTAAATAAATTCTTTCTCTATCACCTTTGTGATGGAGACTTTGGAACACTATTAGCAGTTATTTGGGGGGTTTTTCTGCTTTTAGTCAGTGGTTCTCAATATTTTTCAACTTCATAATATACTCCACAAGGAAAGTTCTAAAGTTATAAAATTTAGGAAAAATATTGAAAACTATTTTTTTACCTTAATTATTCAGATTTATGTATAACAAAATTATGAATAATATTTATTGCATTTTGAACTTAAATATAGACAGTGAGACATGATATACAAATACAACTCTGAAATTCACTATGCATAATAGGCTTCACAAACTGTTTATCTCTCAGTGGAAACCACACATATATAATATTGTCAAAGCTGCATATTAAATACTAATAGTTCTCTTTTAGACCAGAAGAAGGTAATTCATGATTAGTTGATCTTAACATTTTACAAATCACATACATGTATGCATGCATTCATTCATTCATTCATTCATTCATTAGAGAAACTAGGTAAAAACCATCAAGAGAGTGATGTTTTTTTTAATTAGTTTTAATAAAGTATTCACTGTAATAGTATCTCCTGTAATGGTGACTAATGTCTCTGGCACCTCGTAACTTTTTTTATGCCACATTCAAAGAAACTTATTTCTTTTTCTGAAAAAAAGTCTGTAAGACTGTTTTCAACTTCCTCTCAGGTTGTTATTCCTGGTTAGAAGACTGCTGCAGATGATGGAATGTTGTTTTTGGTTCTCAAGCATAAGCCCATGTGGAACCCAAATTCCCTCTTTGCATGCCTTCCTAATTTTCTTGAGATGTTCATGGAACATGACACATTAAATTTTTGCACCAAATCAATAGTGCTTTGACGTGGATCCAATACAAGTCTCATTCAAAAGGCCATCATTCAGAGTGGGTCATCTTCCAGAGCGAGGCTTGTCGGATATGTCACAATCGCTATCTGTAACCCCCATGACAATGGTTTAACATATATTTACATCAACCGCTTTAACTGGTTTATGGCAGCGATTCATTTGGTTGCCTGTGCGCGGCAACAGTAATCGTACCGATTCAGATCAGCACTCAGTACAAGATAACGTTCAGCATATATTTATGTCAACCACTTTAGAGCAAATACTGTTTATTTACCTAAAGTATATCCCTGTGCAGGATGCTTATGTGGTATTATTCTTGAATAAGATCATTTGATAGCACAAGTCAGATCAACTTCATGTATTTACAATCATGTGAATTAGTGTGGTAGAGTTCAAAATAGGGTACCATACACAGTGTATCTATTTTCCTTACGTTTCCCTTTTGCTTTACATACTGTGCATCTCTTTGAGGCATTTGTCTTCTTGGCGGTGGGGAGAAACAGTCGTGGAAAATGTCCATGTCCCTTTACCATGTGGAGAGGAGAAAGTCCAGCCTGCGGAAGTCCACATGTTCTGTACTTTGGTAAATCTGATGCTTCTATCATTTCCTGGAACAATAGATTCTTGAATGTCAATCCATCCCCCACACTGCCAAGTATCTATCAAATCAAATGTGAGTTCACAACACACATGTCAACTATACACAAGAATATTTTTTGTACCATTTCACAAATTTTCTCACCGATTTGTGTGTTGTTGCCAGCTGATCTGAGTGATTGACTCCGCCCATCCCTTCATTGTATGAAACAACTACACTCAGTTTCATTATGGCATTACCACCTGTATCTTGTTTCCTAGTGTCCTTTGTGCTTGCAGAATGCATTTTGGATAACATGCAGATGTTTTTCTTGTCATGCCACACTAGAGTGAGAATGCCACTATCAGGGCATGGGTATGCTGCTTTCCCCTTTCGAAGTTTTATCTTGTGAAAATCAGGTGACATGTTTTTTCTGTGCATCTTCACAGTCCCACAGGCATTAGTCCTCCTCACCTGCAGGAAGAGGTCTGAACTGGAATACCAGTTGTCCATATAAATATTGTAGCCTTTGTCAAAAAAGTTTTCATTGGGCAACAACACAACATCAGTTGATATTAGAGATGATGCTGGAAGATCCAATCTGTCCTGACCAGTGTAGCCACGTGTACCTACAGGCTCTGCCAGTTGACTGGCATACTTTATAAACCTTGACTCCAAAGTGGGCATTTTGGTTGGGTTGTATTATTTGAAATGGAGCCTTCCCTTGAATTTCCACAAACTCTTGTCCATACAAATGTCCTGTGTGGGGACATACACCATGCTGAAATTTTCAGCCACTTTGTCAACAGTAGGACATATTTTGTGCAGCCTGTCATCCTGGTTCTCAACTGAGTTGAAATGTAGATTTTGAAAAAGTGCCAAAAATCGATCACCTGGCATCATTTCTGGAAAGAAAGGAATCCTGATTCCGATATGACACCAGAGTTGGTTTCTTCATAATGCCATCAGTATCAGCAGGACAAGCAGAACTTTGATTTTATCATCTGTGATTGGAAACCAATCACTGCCATGCCCGGGTCTGACATGCTGGCGATGGTTTTCAGCTTAGTCATTCATTTCGTCTGCTATATATTGGAACATCTCATCCGCGAAAAACTCGTGGAATATTTCTAATGGCGAACTTCCATGTTCAAGGTTTATATATTCTTTTATTCTTTTACTTGTTTCAGTCATTAAACTGCAAGCCATGCTGGGGCACTCACTACCTTGAAGAAATTTAATTGAATGAATCGATCCCAAAACTATTTTTTTAAAGCCTGGTACTTATTCTATTGGTCTCTTTTGCTAAACTGCTAAGCTGTGGGGATGTAAACAAGCCAACACCGGTTGTCAAGCTGTGGTGAGGAGATAAACACACACACACATGCACACACAAAATGGGCTTCTTTCAGTTTCCGTCTACCAAATTCACTATGAGGGTTTGTTTGTCCTGAGGGCATAGTAGAAGACACTTGCCCAAGGTGCCACACAGTAGGTATGAATCTGGAACCATGTGATTGGTTAGCAAGCTTCTTTGGTGGAGAGCCATTCCTGTCCCAACATATATATATATATATATATACACACACACACACATATGTACACACACACACACACACACACATATATATATATATATATATATATATATATATATATATATATATATATATATATATATACTAGCAGAAATTCCTGGCATTGTCCAGGTTAAAGAAAATAATGAAATTTGAAAACGCCATGTAGATTACGCAGGTCTCAGCTGCTAGTAGCTGAGACACCAACTTTTTACATAACTCTGCAACCCATGCCAGCATGGAATATAGACGTTAAGTGAAATGTGAAAGGAAAGTTTTCAACTCGTATATGTATATAAAGTAAATACATGTTTGTCTAACTTATTTCGTAACCAAAAAACAGATACAGATTATAAACAATGAAAGGTCGTGCATAGAGAACACACAAACAGACAGTGGATATATCATGTTACTGTTGCACTTTTATATGCACAGATATACATTCACGCATGTCAGTGAAAAAGTGAAAGTGTAAAAACAATACTGTAACACTCATTAGTTTTACACTTCTAAGCGAAATCGTGATGGCACCTGTACCAGTGGAGTGCTAAGAGCACCGTCTGACCGTGATTGTTGCCATAGCAGCTGTCTGGCTTCTGTGCCAGTGACATGTAAATAGCACCATTTGAGCGTGATTGTTACCAGCGTTGCCTTCCTGGCACTTCTGCCGGTGGCATGTAAAAAGACATTTGAGCGAGGTCGTTGCCAGTGCTGCTGGACTGGCTCCTGTGCTGGTGGCACATAAAATACACCATTTTGAGCATGGCCATTGCCAGTACCGCCTGACTGGCCTCCGTGCCGGTGGCACGTAAAAGCACCCACTACACTCTCGGAGTGGTTGGCGTTTAGGAAGGGCATCCAGCTGTAGAAACTCTGCCAAATCAGATTGGAGCCTGGTATAGCCATCTGGTTTGCCAGTCCTCAGTCAAATCGTCCAACCCATGCTAGCATGGAAATCGGACGTTAAACAATGATAATGATGATGTATATGAGATGGACATACTATTCATGTAAGTGCTTCTTCACATACTGTGTTTTCTGTCTTGCCATGTTTATCACTGAGAATGTAGAGATTCTTTTCATCTCCAAATATAGAACATCCAACATACATCTGACCATGTGAGAAGCAAGATTGAAGGAGGTTAAGTCCCACCACCTTTAGTGCATCATCTTGATGCCGGAAATGTTCTTGCACCACCCTTGCCCTTCTTGTTGAGGATCACCCATAAAATATATCTGAAAGAATTTTGGTGATTCATTTGACAGAGGTAGTAGAGAGCCAATCTGATGATAAATCTGACCTTTGACCCTGAAAGTTTGCATGAATCCTGGCTCAGTTATATCTCTTGTGGCTCAAAATGATGTAGTGCAGCATTGTACTATCTAATTTTGTTTTGGAAGTGCTTGGAATCTTAGTCAGTTGATGACAACAGTTTCTTCAATGGCTCTAGAAGTTGGGGAATTACAGCGAGTTTAACCTTTGCAGCACAGTGCAGGTGTCTCTCCAGACTACTTCTTTGCTTTACAATGTATGCACTCAATTGTCATTGCACCAATGGTAACTCTAGTGTCATCTGCATAATGAACTGCTGGATCATAATTGAAAGCTGCTTCATAGAAGTTGCTTCTCTGAGCTGTTGCAACTGCTCTTCCTTCTCTGTTCATCACTTTGAGATGCTCTAACTTTTGTACTGCACAGTCTGTTTGTTTGTTGGCATGCTTCCCTTTCTGCAGCTATCTCTCTTCCCTTATACAGGGACATTCTTTTGGCTGACCTTGATATTGTAGACAAATTTGCATAAGTACAGCTTTCTGCACCCCCACCACCGACTTTGGATGATCATAACTTTCAGAAAAATGGATATTTTTTAATGAAATTTTTTACGTGTATGTGTTATATCATGTAGATTCCGAATATGCAAAATTTCGCAGGGTAAGTGTTTTAGGAGGGGTGGGGTGGGGTGGGGAATTTCTGAAAATTCACTGGAATCCACTTCAATTCCTCTTAACTTTCAAGAAAATGGATATTTTTTAATGAAATTCTCTACAAATATACCTCAGACTATGTAGATTCCGAGGACAAAGGAATTTTGGAGGAAAACAATTGGGTGTTACTTTTGAGAACTGTTCCCCACTGGGGGAAGGTAACACACTGTAGAGAGGCCATGCCAAACTAGTTTAGTATTTAGATTTGTGACTACTTCACAAACACTTGTACTGTAAGCATCTGTGTTCATCCACGTCATACAAGTGTATAAAAATGGTTGTAAAAATGACTGAGAGTGAAGATTAATGATACTATAGTGCTAAGTTGGATACTTACAGCTCACCAGTGTATTCTAGGTTCAGACTCTATGGGGATAGTTTATATCAGTCCCAGTAATATATTCAGGTATTTCATCTCTTCCTATTCAAAAAATTAGACGTTATGTCAGATTAAATCTGAATTTACTTTTGGTTGGTAATAATCATCTTTCACTAGATATTTTCTTACCGATTAAAGGATGTGAAAAAGTAAAAGAAAGAGAATAGAAAATGAATGCATGGTTTTTGTTGTTTTTTGCTGTTAAGATACCGAATATTTCCTAAATAAGCATACTCTGTTATCAAGTATAGTCTAAGTATTATTAAGTAGAGTTTAAATTACCTCTATTTTTTTTTCCAGACTGTATTTAGGACACAATCAAATGCATTCTTTTCAAGATAATTGCAATTCAAAGAAAATTTGGCAACTATCTCTAGAATGTCGAGTTTATAACAGAACCTCATGGAGAATCTGGTATTTATTTGAGGGAGACTGCCACTAAACGAGATTTTCAAATACATTTCATAAAATCAAATGTTGCTGGTTCTTGGCTGTGTTTTTTGCCAATCATGGGAGATAACTCTGGCAATTTTTTTTTGTGCTATATATTTATTGATTTTTCTGCTCAACGTCTGTGAAGTTTTTTTCATCTTGTCCGTTCATATATGATTATAATCATGGAATAATTATTGTTGAGACACTATAGTGGAGAGGTCTGTGTTATTGAAAGTAGTACTCAATAGAAACTCACCAGAATTATCCTGTAAGTTGTAGAAATGTTTATCTCATAATTTAAGCCAGTAAAAATTAACTAAATATAAATATCTTTGATATGTTTGAGAAACAGTTTTATATTAGTGTAAGAAAAGATTTGAGTTAAGGTTTACATGAAGCTCTTTAAAAGACTGGGACTCAGCACTGCTACATTGTATCATACTTGTACAAAGAGCTGTTCTACTGCATGCATCAGGTAGATATATTCACCAATGGATGGGCATTAAAGAGTTAAGTATCTTTACCAAGGACAGTACAGTTCTAGTAATGGGATATAAACTACTAATGCTGTTAGTCAGCCATCCTACTGTAGTTTATTGGTTCGCGCCAGTATCTTTATTGGAATTAGAATATTGATTAAAACTCAATGCTATCCTTCTTGGAGACAAACTTTATAGTATGTAGTTACTGGATCTTCATCAAATTCAAACCCTACCCTATTTTGAGATTTTATATTTATCTGAGATACTTTAATCTCTTTTGCAGTTGGTGATATATCATGACTAATTTTACTGACTATATTCTTTCTAATAATTAGTCTTGTCTTCAGTGCAAAGAAATTGGCATTTAAAACTTTGATATTGTATCAAAACAACATTTTGAGAAAAAAACTACACAGTCTAGTTATTATCTCTATATAAACTAATTTTTACAACTTTTAATAATATAATAATAAACAATGGTACAAAAGTTTTTAAATATTTGCTCTGCTGTCCCCAGCTCCATGACCAGTACTGACATATTGGTAGCACAATTTAATGGAGCCATCTGTACAATCCATAGCAATGTATGATTATTCTGATGTGCTTGCAAAAGTGCAATTTCAGGTTTCCTGTTAGTTTACTAAAGATCCCCTGGCAACATTTTCCTATCGTTGTTTACACTGAAAAATACAGTAGTTAGGTATTTCCTAAATAAACAAAACCATCTCTCTGATATGAAATAGCAACCAAATCTCCTTTAAATTGCACTTAACATCTTAAAAATGGAAGGAACACTGGATTATGTAACCTTAGAAACAAATAAAAATAAAACTGGTAATGCCATGGCTAGAACAGCTTTGATTTGAGGCAGTAATCAATAATTTCAGTGATATTATTGGACTTACCTGATAGGCCACAAATTGAGAAATTCATTGTTTTGAAAACTTGGGTCATTGGCATACATAAAAATCAATGTGTACATCCAATTTTGAAGTCCTATGTATCCCCCGTGACTAAATCATAAAAAACAGGGATGGTATCTTCAAAGACAGCAAATTGTACACTAAATTCATATCTGAGCTTAGTACTAAATCTAGAATCAGACAGCAGAGAATATGATCATATCAAAAACTACACACTGACAAAAACAAGAATAGTTGTTTCTTCTTTATCAAATACATTTATCTTCATGTTCTTAGTTGCTGATTATAATTCCTGTCTCTTCTGATTTAGTGGGCATTGGGGCTTTCCTATGACCGCGAGTCTGCTGCCCTAACCACTGGGCCATTGCACCTCCACTGTACACGTATACAAGTAATTAAAGATGACAAAATTACCAGACATTAATCAAAGAGTATTGTGATGGTTCTTATTGACAGATGTAATATGTAAGTAGAATAAAAAGAATGTAAAGTTCAACTTGTCATCAGAGAAATTATAAAAAGCACGACAATACATAAACTACCATTTTCACACTTGGATTGGATCAATGGTTTTAGTTGTTTACCAATACCATAAACCTCTGAATTTTGAAATGCGAGTGGCTATGTGGTAAGAAGATAGCTACCTAACCACATTCTGGGTTCAGTCTCACTGCATGGTACTTTCGACGAGTGTCTTCTACTATAGCCACGGGCCGACCAAAGCCTTGTGAGTGGATTTGGTAGACGGAAACTGAAAGAAGCCCTTCGTGTGTGTGTGTATATATATATATATATATATATATATATACGTGTGTGTATGTGTGTCCCACGACCACTTGACAACTGGCGTTGGTGTGTTTACGTCCTCGTAACTTAGTGGTTTTGCAAAGAGACCAATAGAATAAGTACCAAGTTTTTAAAAAAATAATTAAAGTACTGGGCCGATTCGACTAAATTTCTTCAAGGCGGTGTCCCAGTATCGCAGCAGTCTAACGATTAAAATGAATAAAAGAATAACAATGAAACAACAAGAGTAATGTACCTTGTCAAGGGATACAACTCATTCATTCACTTATCTCCCCTTAAATTGATACCACTCCTGTTCCTCAGTTGGAGGAGCTGAAAATCATACTCTTCCATGATCTTTGCAATGGAAGAACAGTTGTCCTGCTGTCCAATAGCAGTTTCCTTGGATTCCAGATTTTGCATTACCATGTTCATTACTGTTAAAGACGGCCATCTTTTTTTACGTTGTTGAAATACAGTGGGGAAAAAAAAATTTAACAGTTGGCAGATAACACTGATCAACAAATAATAAATAATCACTGAAATAAAACAAACAAAATCAGTGGCTTGTTTAAGTGCAAAAGGTTCGGCTACTTCTGGCTGATACAATATATTGAAACACGGGTATCCCAGGATCCTTTGCACCAATGAGTAATGAAGATATTGTTCTATGATGTATTCAATAGTGGCTAGCATATTTACATTCTAATCTGCCAGAATAAATTAAGAACAAATATGCAAATCATCATTTCCGATCTTGCTGTGCTCAGTTCAAATAAGGATTTTTTTAATTACATGGTAGATATTAGCAGTGACCATCAAACAATTCATTTGCTGAAATCATAAACAAAGCCAATGGTTTGTTTAGGCTCAAAACAAGTTTGTTGTGAATATATAAAAAAAAGTTGTTCTCCTGTGACATACACAACAGTGATTAGTATACTTGCATTTGAACCTGCCAGGATATATTATGAATGAATATACAAATCATCAGTTAAAAGAAATCCTTTAACTGAAAAATTTCAGAACCTGTATTATGGCAGTGCTGTGCACTTTTACAAATTGAAGAGTGAATCTCTGTGCAGTCACTCAATCTGCTAGAAATAGCAGTCAAATTTCCCTGAAAACTTTACTATCCTAAAAACAGCAAGTTTTTAAGATAACACTTTTGATCACAGATCTACTGAATTAAGGGCTAAACCACAACTAATTCTAATTAATGTTGTTCAATTCTATTTCTGGGCCTTATAGTGCCCCGACCTCAAAAAAGTTCCACACTTTTCAAATTCCTAAATAAGTTACACCAATCCAACCTATTATCTATGATCTTTTGTCCTTTTGAGTTGACTCCAATGATTAAATCTCTTCTTTAGACATGAATTCAATAGAAAATTCAGAGAGAAAGCAGTGTATTTTTTTTCCAATAATTTGTTAATATGATATCAAATCACCATAAGCCTAAGTGGTTTCATTTACAAATTTACAAGTCCTATCCCCCACTCCAAAAAAAGGTAGAACAGCCAAACTACTTAAATTAAAACTGATAGCTATCGGCTTTTTTTTTTTTTTTAACTGAAGGCAGCCTTTCCTTAAGTTCTATTTTTGACTTTCTAAGTTGAAGCTGATATTGTCATTTCTCAAAGGATGGAAATAAATGCTTACACTTGTTACCACTTGTCCTTCCAGCTTAAATTGGAAATCCAGAAGTTTTCTTAGTAATATGTTGATGTTTTTTTTTTTTAAAAATTACAACAGAAGCCTTAAAGATAAAGCAGTGCTCTGTTTTTTTAAATTAATGAAGCATTAAAATGTTTCTTCAATAAGTTAGCCAGGAAAGGAGTATTGAAGTCCATGACCGTTGTCAGGCCCTCCTGAATTGGATGGAATTGCTGCAGTGAGTATTCAGTATAAATATGCACAGGAACGAAAAAAAAAAAGATAGAAAACAAAACATGGGCTGGAAGAAAACTGGGAGATTTGATCCAAATGCTGGCAACAGAGTAAACTCTGCTAAAGGCATTACAAAGACCAGGTCATGCTATTGTAGTCAAGTTTGTATATATAGAAAAAAAAAAAAAAAAAAAGACAACAAAACCAGTTTAATTTTTCTGCTTTACTGTAATAGTAAAACCATAGATATCAACAGTTTGAGAGTGAGATAAAGCTGTGTTAAACAGACACATCCATAATGATTTAATATTCTTGAAAAATTATTACAAAGATTATTAAATTAAAAAAAAAAAATCATAGCAAACATTGTTTTTATTCAAGGATAGACAGAAAAAAAAAAAAAAAATTGAGAAATGAAATTCAAAAAAAAAAAAAAAAAAAAATTATGGGGGAAGGGAAGGAGGGAAAGTTAGAAAAAAATGCTCTAGCCTCTCCACCCACAATCTGTTTTATATGATAGACATTCTTTTAGAATTTCTTTTTGTTGATCCCAGATTCACTGCAAATAAACTGCAATTTATTCATTGATTTCTCTTCGTTTGGAGACAGATAATAGTAATTATAATTAAACAAAAAAGGTAAAAAAAATGAAATAAAGTGACATGCTGACACTATACTTGAGCCAAGTGTTTTGTCAATGAAATGAGGAGAGTCTTGGGAGTTCATCTGCCTATTTACTGATGAAGAGAGGAAAAAACATCACAGTTAACTTTTTAGCTCTGTTAAGATTAAAAGACAAGATAAAATTAAATGGTTTTATTTTGTTTTCAAATTTGACACATAATAACCATATGATAACACAGCTGTAGTTATGCAGCAATAAATCGGCAGTTTTGTCTGTGTTAACTCGAACCAATAACACAGCTGCAACATGCGGTATTAAGGTTTGGTCAGCCTTTGCCCTGGACCCTCTTTCTACCACCTCATGTCTCTCAAAGTAGGGAAGAAAAAGAAATTGGTTTAATAATCATCCTAATGGAAAAAAGAGAGAAATTAAAGATATCACTTTCTCAGGCCAGGAATGGTTTGGAGACAGGTGTGTGTGTGAGTGAGTGAGTGTGTGTGTATGTATGTATGTATGTATGTTTGTATGTATGTATGTATATATATATATATATATATATATATATATGTATATATATATAGACAGATCAGATAGAGAGAAAAAACAGTGTAACAAAGCGTCCTTATAAATATTGATCATGTTCAACCAGCTGAAAAGGTTGGCTACAGTTCAAGTTATCGTTGTATAATGAGGTCATCCAAAATTTTTTTGTCTTTTGTTTTTGTTGTTTTTTGTTTTTATTATTATTTTTTTTTTAAAGCAAGAAAATCGTACTTGCTAGCGCAAAAGATTTGATTTTAGTTTCACGCATTTTCATAGATAGGTGTTCTTGTGAAGTTGAAAAGCTGAAAATCATTTTCTCAACTTTTATTTTTACATATAGTTGCAATTATTCACTGCTGTTACAAGCACGCAGACACACACATTCTTATATACATGTGTCTGTATGTGTGTGCACATGCACATATATACATTCATATATATAAATACATACATACATACATTTATATATATATATATACATACATATATATATGTATATATATATGACGGAGAGAGAGATTTATATATGGAAATAGTCACAATATACAGTTAAGATCAGAAATAAACCCAAAGAGGTAAAAGTTGAAGAACAAAAGAGCTTTGTCAGTAAATTTGATTGTGATGGCTACAGGTATAGGGTTGACTTTAGCATACAGTAATAAACAGAAATGATTTAGAGCAAAACAACAAAATAAAAATAAATATAAAATGATTTAGAAAGCTCCCTCCTGGAATCTACATTTGTCTCTCTCTCTCTCTCTACTGATAATCACTAGTTGAACATTTCCCTCTAAGAGCAGTGTCTGGAATAAACAATGAAAAGAGACTTATAAAATAAACATTTGAAATTGAGTTTTTTTTTGTAATAGATACCATGGGACAGAAGGATGGAAAGAGTCTAACAAATATTTGAGTTCATCTGTTTTCAAATGATTGCATTTACAGCATGAAGTGGGGACTAGTCTGAATACCTCAAAATCTCAAGGGTTAAATTAGGCTTGTCAAAGCTACTTCATATCTGTTTTGCCATTTCTAAATTCTCTAGTTCTTAAAATTGTTATTAAATGATTGGGTAATATTGATTTAAAATATATATATATATATGGAAACAAAATGTTTATACACAGTATATATGGATGTATAATATTGTATATATATGGATATGTGTAGAAAGTCGTCTACTCAATGTTCAAAATAACTGGTGATGGCTTTTACCATTTTTGATCCATTCAGAAAGATTTCATCATTTTTGCCCAAACAAAAGTCCTGTTTACAGTATGCTCAAAGCCCTGAGATATTTTGAACAATAGAGAAAGAACTAGAGATAAAAATTTGAGAGAGAGAGAGAGAGAGAGAAAGAGAAAGGGAAAACTAAGAAAGTAAGTTCAAGATTGTCGGGTAAATAGTTTTACAACTCCACAGTGAAACCATTAAAAAAAAGAAAAAAGGGTGGGGGGGTGATATTGCTCATAGTATATATACAATGGCAACTTTTCATTCTCCTCAATATTAAGCCTACAAATTGGAGGTATTTTGCTCTCTCTCTCTTTCGCTCTCTCTTTCCCTCTCTCTCTCTCTCACACACACACAGGCATACACACCACTCACACACGAATGTACACAAGGTGCAACCATTTATGTATAGCATTTTCAATTGCAAACATTTTTAAAAAGCTACATAATTAACTTTTTACAAGCTATCATTGTATGATTTGAATAACATGCTTATATTTTGGTTGTAAAATGTTTGAGCAATTCATTTCATTTTTATTTGTTTAATTATGTTTTTATTTTGTTTCATTGAGAAGACCTTGCAACTAAAAGGCCAGGGTGTTTCTTAGGCTGTTAACTAAATCAGAAACATAATTTTTTTTCAAACTAGACAATACTGAATCAAAGACAAGGAGGCATCTCAGGATTTGTGCAATGAGTATTGAATTGCAAGGGTTATATGATAGCACTAATATTAATAATGGTAATAATCTACAAATATATATAAAAAAAGGAGAAATGTCAACTTAATGAATTGAAATGGTTTAAAATTTATTTTTGATGAAAAAATAGGAAGATTGTCAACATATTTTTTCTTTTACAGGTTTTTACTCTTTCTGATTTTCAGGAGTATTTTAGCAAATAAATGAAGCCTAACGATAAATCCCAGCCAATGTACAAATTGAAATTTTATTATTGGAAACATCTGTCCTTTCTTCTGCTTCTGTTTAGAGAAAAAGAAATAGTAAAAAAATAAAAGAAATGAGCAAATTGTAAATGGACGTTTTAGGTGACCAAACCAAGATGAAGCTTTCCTCCAAGGAATTGGATCCAATAGTAAAATCGGTTGAGAGCTAAATACTCACATTCGAACATCAAATTATTTCAAAGCATCCTACTTACACAGAAGATTTAGGAGTTAAGTAACACCTATCTATTTAAATAATGTAACTGAATTTTTTTCTTTTTCTCCAGGTCTCCAAATATTTCTAATTTTCTTTAGTTTCACAGGCTGCAAACTTAAAACTGACATGAATTGTGTGTATGTGTGTGTGTGATTATATTTGTATTACAAAGAGGAAGTTTTGCACAAATATTTGAAAGGAGGTTAAAGTTTTTCACTGTCAAAATTAAGAAACTAGAATGGAAATAGAATGCTTGAAACAATGGACAGCAGCTGCAATGCTAAAAGTTGGAAATAATTTAAATCACAATGAATATTTCAAACAGAAAAAGTGAAAAAAAGAAAAAAAGAAAAAAAAAAAAGAAAAAAAAAAGGAAAAATAATTGGAATAATTATAATAATAATGAAAAGGGGAAAGTGGGGAAATTGATTGAATCTATATTTAATTTTCTCTTTGAATTCATTTCTTCTTATGAAATTTAAAGAAATTTAATGTCTTTTCTTCTTTCTTTCGTTTTTCCTAGGAATTAGCTTGTTTCTGTTTGTTGTCTCTACACATCATCCATACTTCGGAGAAAGGATAGCAATAAATTGAATTTTAAATTATTTTCCTCTTTTGTATTGAATTTTTTTCAGTATTAAAGTTTTTAGGATTTTTTTTTAATGTTTGCCACAGTTTGCTGCATAAGATATGTTTCTCTGCATGCATGCCATTGTGGATTTCACAACACGAGAAAGATTTTTTGCTTTAGAATATCCATAGGTAATCATCATTATCATCATCATCCATATTGTATGTCCTTAGGAAGTTGAATTCTCTATAGAGTTGTTTGTGTTTATTTATATATTGTCTCTTATAATAGAGAATCACAAACAATATGTCAGATAACAACAGGCAGATAGAGTCCAGTGGGCATAATTTATCCTACATTTTTGTGCAGTGGATGAAAAAATTGTTTTGTATTTAAATATGCTATTTTTTTTTTAATATTTAAATTTTAAAGCAGTTTTATTACTGTTTTTTTTTTAATATATAATTCCTAAATTATAGGTGGTATGTTCTAGAATGCTGGAAGCTGTGCATTTATTTCCTTTGACTAACAAACCTAGGAACTGGTGGGAAGATACAATGGAACAATTCTTTCAAGAAACCTATGAATAAATTTGAACTTAAAATTTGTTTACACAAAATGAATACTTTTTCATTGACATATTTTTAAAATTAATTTACATAAAAAGAAATTTATCTAAAAAAAATTCTACCACAACAAAATAATTTTTTATGTAATACTTAGGAAACAGTGACAGCAACTAAAATATTTTCTGATGAACTTAAAAAAAAAATGAAGAAAAAAAGGGAAAATATATTTGTAGTAAACTGCTAGTTTATTATTGGCAGGTGGGGTTTAAAATAAAGGTGTGTCACTTCATAATTTCTATCTGCCTGTTTATAATGTGTCTGTATGCATGTATGTGTGTGTATGTATGTGTGTGTGTGCATAACAATATTTAGGTCTGACACAGAGGAGACATTCACAGAAGTCTGGAATAGCAGTATAACACAGTGACTGATCATCAATTGAAGAGGTTAAAAGGGATGTGAAGGTAGGGAAAGGGGAAGGAGAAAATTTGGGAGTTAGAAGAAAATGTAAGGTTTAGTTTATATTTTATCTTTTTTTTTTGTATTGCCATAAGCCCAACCATAAGTTATATTTTTTATAATTTTTTTATGCAAATTTAGCAATTGAACATATTCAATATTGAATGGCAAATTTTTCTTTTTCTTTTTTACCATTTTCTATAAATTGTTTTTTTAAATTTTTTTAAATGTGTGTGTGTGTGTGTGTGTGTGTGTATGTTTGTTTGATATATATATATATATACACATATACATATATATATATATATATACATATATAAGTATGTGTGTGTGTGTATATATATATACACACGCACATATATATACACACACATACGTATATATATGTGTGTGTGTATATATATATATATATATATATATATATATGTATGTATATGTATATATATATTTCTTAGTAGTCTCGCTGTTTGAAAATGTTTCATTGATAGCTCGAGGTACAAAGATACTGCCTATATTGTCGTTGGGGGCCATCAAAGAAAAGGTTGTAGGGATGGGGGACATCTCTCCTTAATGTCCTGAAGCTTGGTTTCTTGTTTATGTTTTATCATTGTGACACTTTATAGATGTCAATAATAAACCAATATAGTTTTAGACAGACAGGCATCTGGACATTTTGGCAGTGCTGGAGTTTGCAGGATTCTTTGGTCTGACTGTACTCTATACAGTACAGTTTTCTTTAAATCAGCAGATGGGCACTTTTATTTGATTCATTTTTTCATCCTTTGGGTTATACCCCATATTTTTCCGTTGAAGAAACATGTGAATTTCCCTAAATGACGGACGTTCACTCTCCTGTCGGTTCCAGCACTCACGCATTAAATCATAAATTTCCTTTGGGCAATTGGGCGGTTGTGGAAGATAAACCTGGCGTCCATCATTTCGGTAATAATGTCCAGCATTTTCAATAACTTGTTCATCAGTTAACGCTTCATATGGCTGTTCTTTTGCAAATGTTAATATTTCCCACAGTGTTACAGCAAATGACCACACATCACTCTTAGTCGTGAACTTGCCCTGTTTTAGGAAAAATAAACAACATTTTATGAACAGAATATTTACTTACAAACGAGTAATGTTGAAAACACAATAATTTCCTTCGAGTTCCCAAGATTAACCCTTTAGTATTCAAACTGGCCATATCAATCTCAAATGTTCTGCCTGTTTTATGTTTAGATCAGACAGATCTGGCCTTTCACACCTACCAATACAATGTCATTTTAAAAATAAACAATCATGTCATTGAAATCTCGAAGCTACAAGATAATGTATGAGGAGTTCAAAATGATTAAATAACTATTACATTTGCTAGAGTAATCTGAATGTTAAAGAGTTAAACAGTAATATTTAAATTTAGGATTATTCAAAAATTATTCTAACTATTATTAATTAACTACGCAAGTATCTGTTGATGAATGATTGTATTTGCTTATTTGACTTAACTGTTGTTCGCCATGTCTCAGTCCCATACAATAACACCGCTTTTATGTTAATGTTAAAAATTCTTATTTTGTTCTTTATTGAAATTACACTTGTGAAAAGCGGTCCTTGCCTTACTTATTCTCGTCTTAATATCTTCGTCGGTGCTGCCTGAGAATGTTATCTTACTACCTAAATACGAACACATAAGCAATATGGAGCTATGGCAAAGAATGAATCAAGTTTTGATTAGGGAGCAAATATTTAAGAAAAAGTGAAAGTGAATTGGTAGCACAATTAGAAAGGACACACCGGATGGATATAGAAAGATGGGTAGGCCTAAGAACTCATGGCGTAGATCAACACAAAAGGAACTAGAGAAAGGGGGACATTCATGGCAGAGTATAAGTACAAAAGCGAAAAATTATGCGACATGGAATTCAATTATAAGTGGCCTATATCCCGTGTTGGAGGGTTAAAGGCAAGGAAGAAGAATTATTAATTAACTAGCTGCTGGAATTCTGTCAATGAACAAACTGCATTGCAACACATTAACAATACTAATTTTTCCACATATCAAATTTGTGTAATGGCTGTGAAACCTTTTCCAACACAGCTGTTAAATGTTTCATTGTTAATGAACTACAAACAAATGGAGTGTGGCTATGTGTAAGAAGTTTGCTTTCCAATCACATGGTTCCGGATTCAGTCCAATTTTGTGGCACCTTGGGCAAGTGTTTTCTATTGGGCCATCCCATAAATAAGGTGTTTTTTTTATACTTCTTCTACAATGCTCTTCCATCTAGCTGGTAGACTTGCAAGGCCCCTCTTCCAAAATTCACTTGTCCATGACAAAAAATACTCCTTCAGTACTGTTCTGACCTAGTCTACAGAATTCATATTTTTTCCATCCACATGATTTTGAAGAATGCAGAATAAATAATAATCAGATGGGGCAATGTCTGGTCGGTGGGGCATTGCTTCCCATTCAAACTGCTCCAGCCTTTGTAATGTCATCTTTTTGCTGTGTGTGGCTGAGCATTATCCTGATGGAAGAACACCTTTCATCTTGAAACCAAAGATGTTTGCTTTTCTTCTAGCACTGACTTGAATGACTGGTTGAATGACCAAATCCAAGCTTCTCTGCTAGTTCCTCAAAAGTTACGATAGGTTTGCAGGACATCCTTGTTGAGCTCTACAGATCTTCCAAGACAAGGCTCGTCTTCTATGCTGTAGTTTCTGGCTTGGAATTTCTGGAACCACTGTTGACATTGGCTTACGCTTATAGTCTGATCCCCATATACTCCATTAATATTCCTCACACTTTCCATTGTATTGTTGCCTTTATTGAACTCATAAAGCAAAATACGCTGAATATGCTTTGTCACTTTCATTACAGCTTTGTAAAAATAACTGTTAAAATTGAACTGCACTCTTCAAAACTTGCACTAAGAATAAGGACAAGGTAAAATTACTACCTGCTTTTATAGCAAGTTGATGCAGGTAGTTTATCCCATCCCCCTCCGATTTTTAGTTCGTGCAATTGAAAAAACTGCATTATTTATGGGATGACCCAATACTATAACCTCAAGCTGACCAAAGCATTGTGAATGGATTTGGTAGATGGAAACTGAAAGAAGTCCATCATATATATATATATATATATATACCAGTACCAGTTGACTGGCATTTGTGCCGGTAGCACGTAAAAGCACCCACTACACTCTCCGAGTGGTTGGCGTTAGGAAGGGCATTCAACCGTAGAAACTGCCAAATCAGATTGGAGCCTCGTGTAGCCATCTGGCTTACCAGTCCTCAGTCAAATCGTTCAACCCATGCTAGCATGGAAAGCAGACGTTAAATGATAAATGATGATATCTATGCGTGTGTGTCTTTGTGTTTGTCCCCACCATCACTGCTTGACAACTGGTGTTGGTATGTTTACATTCCTGTAACTTAGCGATTTGGCAAAAGAGACTGATAGAATAAGTACTAGGCTTAAAAAATAAGTCTTGGGGTTGAGTTGTTTGAACTAAAATCCTTCAAGGTGGTGCTCCAGCTTGGCCACAGTCAAATGACTGAAACAAGTAAAAGAATAAAAGAATATTTAGTTAACATGTAAAAGACGAAGGTTCTTAAGCAACATACCAAGAGAATGCTTTCCCAGGCCATCCATCGGATGGGTAAGACAGCTCTTCCCTCTATCCTGTAATAATCTGCACTATAAAGACTCCTGCTCATGCCAAAGTCAGAGATCTTGATGCAGTAGTTGTGGCCCACAAGGCAATTCCTTGTGGCCAGATCACGATGGACCATATTCAGGGACTCGAGGTATTTCATTCCTGATGCAATCTGTGACGCCATGAAGATTAAACAACCATAGCTGAAAAGGGAAATGGAAAATTTAAAACATTGAAAATGATATGAAGAATGAAATACGAAACAAAGTATTTGGAAATTCAATTGAAATACTTGATGACAAGTTTGAACAACTGAAAGAAATAATATAAGTTAATGTTAAATTATAAATGTAAAAAAATTAATGAATAATCATTTTAGCTATATGAAATTGCATCAGTCTAGTTATTGATTTTAACCCAAGCCAAAATGGAAAATGGATGTTAAATGATTATGATGATGTTGAGGTAAGTGATTTCTATTTTGTGTTAACCTGTGAGATCCTAGTTTCTAAATTTATCATCTCATTTGTATTCAATGTTTCCGATCATCTATCAGATTAAAGTCAGTCTTTTTAGCTGCTGAAATTCAGCTTTCACTTCACTATTGCACAACATTTCCACCCACTTTCAATCACTAAATGTTTTTTTTGAATATTTTCTGGGTATTTTCTTTAACTTTAGAAACATTGAATGTATGTCATATGTGAAAACAATTTGTTTACTGTTCATTGTATTTATTTAATTCGATATTTGTTACTCTTCTTCTACATTGGAAAGATTCAGGAAGAGTACTAGAAAAACTTCTGTTGTCTACAGTGCCAAATATTAAAAGAAAAAAAAAGAAAAAAGGGAGACAACTCAATGATCTCCCCTTGCTATATTGAATAATCAAACTATGTTACGGACATCATTCAAGATTTCAATAGGACCACTGGAAATTTTTGTTGGGATAGACAAAGCTTAGAAGAAAGAAGTCTTTTCAGGACCAAGAGCTGTATTTTAAGCAGGTATCAACACATCACAAGGACTAACAGCACCAACAAGAGCAGGAGTTTTTACCTTGTTATTCGTCAATCTATCCCTGATATCAGCCAAAGTGAACACAAAACCAACATTGTTCTTAATGTGTGACAGTAACCTTTCAAGGGCTGCATTGTGCTCCAAATGACCTCTTATGGCCTTCCTCATCATTGTGATTTTTACCCATGAGGACAACTGCATGGCCCCTGAGTGACATTCTGAAGGTCTGCATCTGCCTGGAGCCAACATTGTCTGCCTTGACGATGAAGCATTTGGGATATTCATTAAGCAATTGAATGATCTTGATGAAATAGTTGGCTTTCCAGGTTGATTTATCTTCCTTGACCATCTCTTAGTTGCCATACTGTTTTAACGGGCAGCATATTATACATTCTCAGATTTATCTTTAAATTGCTGTGGTGTAGTCCCTGAGTTGAAAGAAAGACTGTCTATATCCTTTTTAAGCTCTCCCCGAGTAAGAATAACAGGGTAAGATTAATAGAGTCAACGATCTGTTTGAATGCTTGAAGTTTCATGGAAACTGAGATGAAGCTCCAGAGGAAAGCAATGTGTGAGAAAAAGTATAAAGCACAGCCTGGTAAATGAGACGTAGATATGACAGAAGGGAATACATCATGAAGGTTCAGTTAGAGCTGATACATTCTTTAAAAAAATATATAACATAAAGAAACATTGTTTCATATATATATATACATATGTGCACACACACATAACATTCAGTCTGCTAAAATGAATTCATAAGCACACACATAACATCTAAATATACATCTTTTTTCCTCTGATGATATTGTGCTCATGTCACATTAATGTAAATTTAATGTTTATTGAGTATTAATATATCTGAAATGGCTGTAAGTGAAGATGACCAACTTGCTGTTAATAATAAACAATTATTATCTTCCTAATCTCCATTTCCTTTTCTGCTTTTAAATGAATATAAACTATATCTTTTTATGTATATATACCTATTATTTTAAGGAAATTTATTCCCCCAAAATACTAGGTATTGAACCAGTATTTCCTTGGATGAACCATCCCTTCATGAGGTTTACACACCATCTAATTAAATTATATATATATATATATATATATATATATATATATATATATATATATATAGGCAGGTAGTTAGGGTAAATCCCAGCTGTTTTCTCTTGAAGTGCATCTGCTTATTTCATTATTACAATCCAATATCTGATCTCATATGCTGATGCATATTAGTTCAAATACATAATAAAATTCAGAATTATGGAAATATTATTTTGCAGAGTTATTGTAAAATAACAGGAAAGTGAAAATTTTTTGCTTCACTTTCCTGTTTTGTTTTATTTTATGTTTAAAAATAATACTAATATAATTATTAACATTTATATGTAAAATAAAATACACATGCGTTTGTAAAATGTTATTAGAAAATCTGATTTTAGTATTTACCTCATTGTCTTAGCATTGGTTGCAGCAGCCACAGGACTTTCAGGGACATGTTCCAAGATAAATTGATTGAGGTCTCCGTATTTCATATATTCGACAATCATACATAATGGTTCTTCTTGTGTGCAGACTCCAAGTACACGAACTATGTTTGGGTCTTTAAGCTGTGACATAATCTTGATCTCTTTGTGAAAATCAGCTCTGAATTAAAACAAATATTGTATTAGGAACTAACAGCAAATATATATATATATATATATATATATATATATATTAGTTTATGTATATATTAATATTATATCAGTTATTAAAACTTTCGATAATTTAAATACGTTAATAGTTACCAGAGGTTAATAGTTACCAGAGGTAGCAAAATTACACTCCCTGAAGAGAAATAAATGAGGAACCCCAACAAGTACTATCATTTATTTCGAAACATGTGTAGGAATTAAAGGAACTTTTATTGACATGCGTTTTGCTCCATTTATTATTATCCATATATATATATATAATTTATTTGGTGAGGTGATACGTTTTTGCAGAAGTACCTCCATGTTATTAAGGAATGTTTCTGGATACATCTTACACAATTTACAAATATCAGATTTAAATAAGTGTTTCAACTAGATTTCCTTCATACTACTCATATTTTGATATATAACACAGTGATTCCAATCATTAAATTGTCTTGCAACTCCAGCTGATGTGCTTATTCAAGCTAACAATTGTATTTATGTCTTTAAAAATGTTCACATAATAATGAAGGACAGAGAAAACGAAAAGTTCAGAGTGAGTCAAATTTAATTAATTACCTGGCTCTGTCATCAGCACTGGGACGTAGCATTTTTACAGCAACTAACATTGACCGCGGTGTTGTCCTTGTCACCACAAATTCTTCTCCCAAGAAGTCGGTTATTCGGGCAGCTTCACACAAATGAACCTAGACAAGAAAATAATTATTGTTAAACATGTTACGAAATATATAACTTTGGGAATTAGCATTTTTGTAATAAGATTAATGCTACACTACCAATGTAAGAAACAAGCTAAAAATTATAATTATTAAAGTACATTACATTAAAAACAAAACAAAACAAAACTGACATTTTCTCAAGAAAAATACAGGATATTTTATCAGGGGAATTAACACGAGAAAAAATGTATGAGTTATCTCCCTTACAATTTCTTTTTTTTATTAAATTTATATAAAACGAGAAATTCTGTCAATGATATAGCGAGTTGGTGTCAGTATTAGTGGACCTGCAGCCGTCAAGGGTTTCAGTCGAATATATCGACCTCAGTATTTGCTACTTCTTTTATCCATGTGGTATTTATCGAGTGGTTAAGTTCTTTTACACGACTATTATTTTAGCAAGTTTTGTATCTAACTCAATTGCAAGCAGGGGCACGCACACACAAGCATATTAATTCGTTTATGTCATTAATGTTTTGCTTGTTTCAGCCACTGCGGCAATGCTTTGACCATTTTAAAGACTGTTGTCTTTTAAAGCTTGATACTTATTTATTTAATTTTTTTAGCTGAACTGCTAATTACAGGAACTTTAACAATCAATGTGCAGAGAAAGATGAAGATTTGCACAACCACATACAAACACAGGAATTCACTTGTTTTTTCGGTGTCTTTCACCTGTTTCCTATGCTAGCATAGGTTGAACAAATACAACAAGGTATTGTTTTACAGCTAGGTGTCCTTCCTGTTAAATCTAAACTGTTTCTCAATTTTTTTATTTTACTGGTTTTTGAAAGCGCAAAATCTAGACAACCATTTTATATGACAATATCATAAAGTTCAATGATTTCATGTAAATATTAACCCAGTCACACACTCACATACATGCATGACAGGCTTCAACTGTTCTCATCATCCTAAATCCACCCACAAGACATTGGTTGACCCTAGATTACAGTAGAAGACTTCCAGTGTCCTGTGTAGTACGATAGAATGCAAGATCACATGGTAGCAGGACAAAACCCAAATATATACAGCTATAAGAGGCTTCAGCACAGTTTCCATCAACCAAATTCATTCACAAAGCATTGGCTAGCTCAGTGCTTTAGCAAAAGACACTCGCCCAAGACGGTGTGCAATGAGAATAAACCTGAAACCTTGTGGTTGCAAAGAAAAACTTCTTAACCATATAGCCATGCCAATGCCCTACGCATGCACACACAATCTACAAAACAAATTAAAATGATAGTTTAGAGACAAAATTTAAGCTTAAGGAAGAATGTACAGCCACAACCGAAAAACTTAGATATAAATCTATCAACAACCAACACCAAATACTGAATATACAATTTGCCAAGATCCTAAATTAGTCTGTCCTAGTTTCTCTGCAAGCAACTCAATCAGTAAAATACCTTTTATTAGAAGAACATGTTGAAAGTTGCTGAAAGTGTATATGAAGATGCAGTACTAACAACTAATAAGATGCTTGTGCCAGGACAATATTAATGCAAGAATAAGGATAAATTACCAAACATGTGACCATGCATCAGGTTACTTTGGAAAATGAAATATCAAGTCCAACAGACAACTAATATTCAAACAATGCCTGAAATATGATCTAGCCATGACAAAACTTCTTCCAGCTTCCTGAACAAACAAGTTTTACAACTATTGCCAGCCACAGTTAAAACAATAGCACCTGTTGGAATATGTGCTTACTCAGAGGGGCAACATTACAGATGCAAGCTGTACATCTGTCATGAGGGAGGCTGAGTACTGCTTCACTAATCATGTGTTGATACATAGTGTATGCAATTTGTCTGTGAGATTGAAGTTCAAGGAATTTAGCAAAACTGCACTGAAACGAGTAGAAAACAAAAAATCCGAAGTGCATTGTACACTTACAGCAAATATGACCAGCAAGATAAAAAAGGCTACCAACATTACACCAGCCATGCGTAAGATAATCCACAAAACAGCTACTGTCTAAATTGGGTTTCCCAAATCTGAACACACTGACTATTGTTTGAAAAACACAAGTACCATCAATCTATTCTAGATAGATGAGGTACAGAGCAAGGTATCAGCTGACTCAAAGACATGGAAGCTTTGCTATAAAATCAACTGCAGCTGTTTTAAGATTAATAATGGAACTAAGAGGCAAGTAAAATTCAAGAACTTGATGATTTTCAGTGTGGTGGTCTTCAGCACCAGTCTAAGATAGATACACAGTCTCTCTGGCTGGAATACAGGGGTATATGTAGGTCAAGCCTGTGTCTTCTCAATTTGAGGTCAGGGGGTTTTGTCCATACTATTTTTTATGATTTTTATAAAAAATGGGGTTAGTTCAGTGCTAGGACGTCCACTACAAATATTTTCATCAGTACAAGTATTTCTTAGCTCACTGAGCAACCAGCATGATCCCATTTCCTACTATTCAGCTACTGTAGGAAATATAATTGGTTTTCCATCTTCACAACCCAAACAGATGGCAGAATTCTTTATTGCAGCAGTCAGAGTATCATGTACATCACTGACAATGAAATGCAGCCACTTCCCCGCTTCATTACATGGAAGGTGTAGAGTAAGTGAAAGCAATTACAAATCTCTAGTTGCCTGTGCAGCTGCAGTTACTGCAATGCTTAAGAGGTGGAGTCTCGGTCATTTTTAGAAATGAAGCATGAATAATAATCAAGAAATGGTCTTACTAGAGTGAGCTACATATATATTTACACATATACATATTAATATATATGTTCATTACAAAAAAAAAATATATATCTACCAAACAAATTGAGTTCTATATTAGATAATGGCTGTAGTGTGGAAAATCTATGATTATACATATTTTAGGATATTTACATTATGGTAAATATATATTTTCACAATTTCCAACTACCAAATTCTGTGCACAAATATTGGTTAACATTAAGTCTTTCATTGCTACTCAAGCAGTGGAATCTCACTCAGAACCATGTAGTTATGATACAAACTTCTTAACCAAAAGGTTATGTGAAGAAATATCTTTTTCTTATTGTGAAGGAATAAAATTCAATTTATTGTTAAGTCTATGTTAAACTGTTATTTGAAGGGGATGATATTCCACTTATTGTTTTATGGACAGGATTCAAATGGAAATAATCACATACTCCTCTGCAAAATAATGTATTCCAGCAATTAAAATTAATTAAAGGCAACATATTGCAGATCTAAAAATTATTCACACACACACATGTACCATCAGAGTATATTTTTTCTATTCAGAATGCATTTTCTAAATGTAGCTCGCTGTGCCAGCATCATACAGTGAATGTTATATTTATTCTCCTCTTGCCAGCTCTAATTTTTTTTTTTTTAATTCAGGAAGAATTTGTTAGTGAAATTAAATAAGTTCAACTGAGGATCAGAAAGCAGACTGCAGAATATGTTACCCAGGAGATTAAGTCTGTACTATGGTGTGCTTGACAATTTTAAAGATATCTTTGTTCAAGTTAACCAATAAATTTTTTATTTAAGACAATAAATAAATAAATGAAAGAAAAGTAATTTTTGATAGGGCTTATATAAGGTCATGTTTCTTTGCATTTCTGTTACATCAGTACATAGTTTTTATATATCATGAACATTATATTCTAAGTAATCACATTATAAATATTATATTCCATTTTCTCCATGTTGTGTGTTAAAATAGAGTTAACATTCATTTCTAGCAAGCACATTCCTCAAAATGTGATTACACCTAATAGAGAAAAAACATTCAATATCTTATTACTACAGCCTTCATTGCCATTTTCCCGGCATTTCCTTTATCTATGCATTCAACTTAGTTTAATGAGAATTTAAAGTTGTTTAACCATTTATATTCATTATTTACTTTCTATATTCTTTTCAAAATAAAAGCAGGTGCAAAATTAGCAAAGCATCACACACTTACACACATAAATACAGTTAAAATTTTCAGACCATTTATAAAATCATTGCATCTATTGTTTCAATGGTGATGGTATTTTTGTAAAACTTTTCTATTTCCACACATAATTGCATGTATAAATTGCATGAATTACAGTTTCACTGCAGAGATTCTGATCCACTATTGTCTTTTTTAGTATCGAAACATTATACCGTTTCCTGAGTTAGAATTATGAAGTAGCTGAAAGTAAGAGACATATGCTGAAGTGCTTTTATTGATCAATACAAAGGCTTCAGCCATTATAGTTTTAGCATATTACCAATTATGGCTAGAACACTCGACTGCAGAGAATTATACAAACACCTGAGTAAGACACACAATTTCTCATCCTTAAATAACAACACTTTTCCAGACATATTCTGTATTTTTAAACTATTATGTTCAAGGAGAAAAGCATTGCACATGGCAAAAAAGATGGTAGAATTAATGAGAAACTAAATAAAAATGAAAATCAAAAAGAAAATTAGCATATTGTTGAAACACTTGATAAATGAAAAAGTTCCTGGGTTTACATTCAGTAGTTTCCAAGAGTCTAGTGAGAAAAACAAACTATGGATTGCAAAATCCAGAGAAATACTTGTAATTGGTGCTTTGAGAACAGATAGTGATTGCTAATGAAGTCTGGGAAGAGAGTCTGGGAGCATAGTGATAATCTAATGAAGCTTTTAAGAAACACACAACTCTATGAAGCCAAGAATCATATTTTCATTCTTCCCTTCTGTAGCATCAACTATAAGAATTCTTATAAAGTTTTCACAAAAAACTAACTCCAAAGATCATATCAGCATCATAAGAAACTCTTAGGTCTAGATTTCATCTTGTCCTCCTCAGTTTGACAAAAGATCTTTTTCATAGTTCAACAAAAACTTTTGCCTATAGATGTTCAAAGGTGACAAAGCATTGCTGAAATCAAATCATATAAAGAAAAATTATTCAAATTTATAACATACACACATCTTACCTCTCCAAATTGTCCTTCACCAAGAACTTCAATGAATTTAAGGTTATCTCTAGGAAATTCTGCCACAGAGTAGTCAATACTAAGAAGTAGGTCAGCATTGGGTACTGCATAAATATTGTTGCCACTAACCCCCTGTAGACTGGGAATGTTAGGCACGTGTACATTGACTATATCTGCAGCAGCATAAAGTGCTTCATAGTTGGGAGGTTTGTCAAGTGTGTTACCCATGATGGGTGTGCCCTTGGGAGGTCGTGGAGGTCGTGGTGGTAGGGACACTGTCAAAGATGACTTGGTCACGTCAGGTACAGCATAATCACGGGAATCTGGAATGTGGTGAAATAGAAAACTCAAAGCGTATTGTTTTAAAAACAGATATTAAACAAATGAATTTAACCATCTTAAAGACAAAAATAATACCATATGGATGGCTAAATCTCTGATATTTCAGTCACTTGTGATTTTTATTTTTCCTGATTCAAAACATTAACATTTTTAATTTTATTTAAAATTACCTGAAAATTTTATTCAAAAATTTATTCAAATTAGTCAATTAAAGGAAATCTTAGGTATTGATACGAACAAGTAGTAGTATCTTTAGTTTTGGAATATTTTCTTTCAAGTATCAAAAGCAGCAATAGGACCAAGATATTGACAGGGCTAATTGTAGCAGAGGTAGACATGTAGTCAGTTAAATCAAACCAACTACATTATTTTATTAACTCTAAACACTTGAAAGGTGAATTGTCACAGGCATTTTAATTCAAGTCAGCAAAAGAAATTAAGTATTATGCGACATTTTACTTCACTATTCTACTATCTTGGGTCTTCATCCCTCTACATTGTCATATTATAGTCTGAACCAAAATTGTTAAAGGACTCCTCCTCATAGTATACAATTATTTTGGGTTTTTGCATGCAAGGAACTATTTTGAAAAAAAAAAGAAAAAATTCTATGATGCATTCTTTAGTCAAGTGGGCAATGAAAAAGCTATATATGGCTGAATGATTTGTAAAAATTGTTCAGGCCATGTAAATAAGTGAACGTTTCAATAAGGCCATGGGGAAGGAGGATATGTTGTAGAGGCAGATATGCACCAAGGACTGATACCAGTCTTGATTTCTTTGATAGTTTAGGTTCACAGAAGTACAAGAAGAGATATCTAGTTTCTTTATCCTGATATTAAGACTGATTCAATCCAGATTTTTTGAAATGATTAAAAACTTTAGAGTTGTTTCTGATTGATACAACAAAGGGCTAAAAAGTGAATATCATAAAAACTAGCTTACTAATTTAAAGGGGGTTATTATCATCTGAGAAACAGACTTGCTTAATATATGCAGTAAAGAAGTAGACAAGACCTCAGTGTTGTGTAGTCAACGAAAATAAGGTGAACAAAAGGGGTAATGGATCCATGGCAGATTGACAAGGAACCAGAATCACAGATGCATCGCATGCACTGAAGCTGCTAACTTCATGAGCAACCTCTGCTTAACCTATAGAAAATGAATAAGATCATCTACAGACCCACTATTTTGAGATTAGAAAGCAGAAGGTGCTAGTCTCTAAGAATTGTTTACTTTTCTTTATCTATTGAAATTCAAGTATTTTGTTTCCAGAATTTAAAATAATGTTATCTGTTTTTGTGTTTTAATTGCATTATGTAAAATTGTTTCTGTCTTCAGTAGGTTTTAATTCAAAAATTAAAATCTGTGGTGTTTGTTTAAATATAGCTAATTATTGCTGCTTCTGTTGGTGATTATAGATTTCTCTCCCAAAACAAAAAGGCAGAAGATCTGCAGGATTTGGAGAAAGGCTTCTGAATATGGTCCATAGGCCAAACTTTATACACTTCTGATGATATTTAACTGCAAACAAGTTGTAGAAGTGACTGAGTATCAAAGAGATTTGAAAATATACATTTAAAAACTGATTGTAATAGTATGAACATCTAATTAAAACAATGCATGCTAGGGAAAAGTGCTATAAGTTAGTTTTAGAGAGTATTTGTGGAAGATAAAGACTTAAGAAGATTAGGCCTAATAGATGAGATAGTGCAGGTTTAAAATATGTATAATGTTACTGCGTCCCATCCTATTTGTTTCACTGTAAAAGAAATGATTTCATCAAATCAATAATTTTATTTTTTAATTATGGAAAAATATCAAACAAAGGACTAATAATTTTAATTCTTGAAACTGATTTAATAGGTAATTAATTTTAATTAAAAAAATATTAAAGTAAGGAACTAATATTGTGATAACTGCAATTTTTGCAGGTCCTTATAACTATTAATAAGCAGACGAATCTGTGGAATAAAATCTTTTGTTAAACTAGGAATTCTAAGGCGGTGGGTAGATTCTTTTTCTCCCAACATTTTGCATGTTAGAATCAAAAATATGGAAGTCATTCACTAATACACTACAATCCTAGCTCACGGCTTCTGCTGTTATAATCTAGCAAGTTGCATATCCAGATGATCTGATTCTCCTAATTCTGTTACTACTATTATTTCAATAAACATTTTTCATCATATTTCTTGCCTATAACTGCAATTCCATCCCTACCCACATAGTCTTAAATATGATGTTCAAACTGAATGTCAACTATATTGATCAACCTACTCTGGGAAGGCTTGAAAATACTGTGGACACTGCTCTTCTCACTAAATTATAACCTCCCACGCACCATTATTCTCTTTTCTTCCTCTTATCTACATTTACTCCTCCCCATTATTATTTTAACACCTTCACTTGTGATCAGTGTCTCCTTTTTCAAAAGATGAATATCTTCAATTTGTGAAGATTACCCACCCAGAAGAGCTACTATTCCAGATTAAAACTAATATATCAGGATAGTTTAAAAAATTAAAAAAAAATCTTCCAGTAGAACTTGTATAAAATATTGATCTATCTGAAGACAGTGTAGTAAAACTGATGTTAAAGAGAGCTGTTTGTCACCATTACCTTGTCATGACAATCACATGCAGAATATGCTATATTTTCTCAGTAAGAAGTAGGTAGGTAAGTGTAAGTTAGTAGACAATGTCTATAATTTGTTGAAATAAAAGTCAAAGGCACCATAGAGTTTCAGATCAACCTTTCAAAGTAATAAGATTAATAGTAAACTGATTGTAATGTGAAAATGTGACTTGCTACTAATAGACATTATTATTGAAGCATTGAACTGTAAAACAATCATTAAAAAAACAAATCCTTCACAAAATCTTTAAGCAACATAAATTTGATTTGAATATTACTTGTAGTTTACTTAAAATTAAACCCCACAACCTATTTTTTGTTTTCACTTTACATTCATTTCACTTATGGAAAGCCATTAAAAAAATTTTTGTAGCTAAAACAGAATACAGAAAATAAAAACAACCCCCAAATAAAACAAAGCGTATTCATGATAAAGTTTATTTACATACTAAATAATCAATTATTAACTAATTAGAAGCAATGTTTGGAAAAAGATAAGAAATAAAAAGTAAAATGTAGAAAATACCTAAATTATTGATAGTAGTATCTAAAGGGTTGACACAAATAGGCCAGTTTATTGTCTTTGATATATAATTCATGAATCTTAGAATTTACACATCAAATTGCTAATGAGCCAAAATGTTTAGTGCCAAAAACATTGTTCAGCTCATGCATAAAAAACATACATACATATATGCACACACACACACACACACTGAAGAGTGTGTACGTAACTATTTTTTAGCACTAAAATATTATGAAAAAAAAAAAGTTATAGTCATTTGGAAACTGTAAAGAACTTATTTTGTTTTCAGTTTTTCCTCCAGTAAAAAGAAAGTAAAGAAATTATTTTTGATTCTATTTCAAGCAATAAACTCTTCAGATTTTCTTCAGTTGGCTTTTGTAGAACTTTATCCAAAGAAAAATATTGAATAAGGATAAGGAGAGAGTATTTAAAAGGAAAACTTTGTATTTGCCTTAATTTCTGTAAAAGCTATCAGACAATTTTAATATTGTATACTTAATATATATATATATATATATATATATATATATATATATATACTGCTAATAAAATGAGAAATATAATATACCAAAATTCATTGATATTTCTGTTAAAATATATTTCAATAATATATTTTTTTTAAATGTAAAAAAAAAAAAAAAAACCAAACAAACAGAAAAACATTTGAATATTTTAAATAATGTTATACATGATGAAAAATGGTTTTCAGAAAAGCTATTGCATGGATGCTTTTTTTTTTTTCACAAAATAAAAATTAGTCTTAACAGAATATTGAATTTTATTAGTGTAAATAAAATGTCAACTCTTCTAAAAGTTATTAGAATACTATTCATGCTATGTAGGCCCATGAATGAGTATATGTTTGTTTGAAGGTATCAGGTATCTAGCTTTTGAGAGATGGGAAAAGAAAAAAAATGAATACAATACAACATTGCGTGGACCAAGTCATATAAATACATTCTAGCTACAATATATATATATATATATATATATATATATATATACTATATATATATATATGTGCAAATGCACACACACACACACACACACACACACACACATATATATATAAGCAAGCCATAGCAAAAATAAAAACATGTAATAACATCAAAAATGAAAATCAAAAATATTTAGAAAAATCAGAAAACATTCATTACAAAAAAGCACAATAAAAACAGCCATGCAATTTGATGAAATGTCATGCCATACCAGCAGTTTGATGAGTTTAATTAGAGGAAAATTCAAAGTAATAAAAAAAAATGTTAATAATACTGACTATGAATGATAATATTATGCAAGGGCTTAGTCCAGAAGTAAACAGACATGGAAGGATGTATAACTGAGTGTATATAGTGGTAGATAGGAGCTGGTGATAAAGCATTTGAGTGAAATCCTAGAATAGTTGAGAAAATCGAGTGTTTCTCCATTTGATTTAGTGAAAATGTAGATAAAAGACAATACACACTGTAGATTGTTACTCCTCTAATACTTTGTCAGTGTCAGCTAGGAGAGTTATGTTAATGTAGTTGCAGAAATTATAGTTTAAATATGACAAAAGAATGTTGAAACTTGTTAAAAAAAAAACTTAAATGAATTATGTATGTAATTGGATTTAGGATGTTTTATGATTAATTATGATTAGCATGACAATGAATTGAAATACTAAATCCTTTGATAGGCGCTGAAAAATACTGCTATACTTTCAGTAGTTCAAGATAGAATAATAGCAAGACCTTTGTTACTAACAAATTTAGGGATGCTGATGCTGATAACAGGGAAAATAATTTAGCAATTATATACTTAGATCACAAGAGAAACCTAGAAATATCTTTTCCTTAAAAAAAGAAAAAAATGGTATAAAAGTTCTTAAAGTGCAATCGTGGTTAAATCTGACTTTTAAAATGGATTCTAATCTAGTTAAACTTTTAACAGAAGGCAAAGAAGTATAAGAAGCATATTAGGAGTAGAAGTCTAAAAATCTCTTCCTCTAGTGATATCTTATTTGATAACAGAAAAGAATTTCCTGGTTCAAACTACTATACATCAGTTATCATGGTGGGAAAAAATATGGATATTTTTCACACAGTTTTCAAGTTCTAAATATTATTCAATCCTATTCCATTAAGACAAAATATTTATTAATAACAAAAAAAATGAATGATGCAAGGATCTGTATAACATGAAGCAAAATTGATAGGACAGAGGTCAGTAGAAGCGCATTTTTTAGTGAATAAAGCAAGAAAAAAATTGAAAAATGCAGTAAAGAACAATAAAAAAAAATGTTAAATTCAAAACTAAACTAAAAGAAATTAAAGAATAAAACAAGCAAAAATAATCTCCAACAGCTGTGGAAGAATTTCATTTTATAGAAAAAAAATACATAGCAGGCAATAAGAAATAATATTGCTAGGTGGCCAGCATTTTTGGCAGCAAGATTGGAATACGAGGAGATGGAATGGATTCTGACCATAGATCTCTAGTGTACTGGCAGATTAAGACAACAAGAGAGCAGTGTGGAAGGGTGGACAGCAGGGAGGTGATGGAAGTGGGTCATTCAGGCATTGTTGATTAGAGAGAATTATAGGTCTGGTACGACAAAATAGTAATGGTGGGAAATGGAGGCTAATTCCCTACCAAAAGCAAGCCTTTCATTATCATTATTGTTTCGTCAATTAGCTTTGGAGAAATTACAGTAATTTTATTTTTAAAGTTCTACATTTTGCTGAGTTTTGAAGTTTTAAGCCTTATTATTATTATTATCATTATTATTATTATTACTATTATTATTATTATTATTATTGTCTTCAAATAAAAATACTTCTTCAAGTTTTATCAGATAAAAATCAAACTAAAATATAGTGATATCATGAAGGCTGTATTTTAATGACATTTACGTCAGATGAAAATAAGAAAAGTTGAAAGTATGTAAGTGATGGGAGAGAAGTGTTTAAATTTCCAATCAAACTTTGATGTAAGCTATTAATAGCTTTTAAGGGAGAGGAGCTGTGATGTAAAGAAGTATATATAAATAAAAACAAAACTTAGGATATATGCAATCTGATCAGTTTGATAGCACTGTTATTAGAGTTTAGATAAGAGGAGTCTAAAGATGATAGGTGAATCAAATACTATAATTGAAAACAAGTGAGGAAAAAAAAAATAATAGGGTTCTCGATATGTTGATAAGAATAGTTAAAATGCTTTAAGATTGTTATATATATTTTCAACTTATCATGAATTAAAAAAAAAAAAAAAAGTAATTGCTGGTACACATTTTGGATATTAATGTATGAAGTTATTAAGTTTAAAATAAGATAAACTCACTCTATAGCTCAGAAATAACTATCAAACTGAAAGAAGTCATTTTCAATTTGAACTTTATAGAAAACTGAGATTTACTCCTGTCACAATAACGATTGGAGAAAAGGTTTAGCACTGTACCTTCTCACAGACAAATACACTAAGAGTTGAAAGTATTTTGTTAACACTAAAAGTATAGGTTTTAATGTTATTAACACCATGTCTACCACTATAGATACTCTATCTTTGATTTAAAAATTTCCAGTTTAAAGTAATAAGATTGCCTATAAATTTGTAAAATAAAGCAAATCTTAGGCATCATCACGCAGGGAGAATGAAGTGCATGCCTAAGGATAAGTAAGAGACAAAAGAACATAGAGCAACAGATACCAACTTCGATTGAAATAAAGATAAAAATGAAGAGATAAAAATAAGATATATATAGACATCCCAAACTGAAGCTGTGTGGCAAATAAAGCCATTGTTGATGAATAAGAGAAAAAAGGAGAGAGAGTTGTCAACAAGAATTAGAGTTTTAAAACACCTCACTAAGGTAAAGATTTAAAAATGAAAGAAAAAGGATAAAAACTGAAGACAGTGACAATTGAAAATGTAAAGTTAGTTCGCCAAAAGGATAATTTATTCAGAGAATATTCATAATTATTTGGCTGGGGAGATTTAAGCAAAAAAGATAATAATGTATAAATTCTTTGAATGCAAAAAGAACAAGGGATTCTTTTATTCTAAGTATAAAAGTTATTTATGAAGATTGAAAATTAAAGAAGAAAAAGACAGATGTTTATACTGACCTATTACTCTATTGATTATAATATTAACAAGAACTGTATGATAATTCTGGAGAAAATTACCTTTTTTTTTTTAAATATATATAAGAGTAATAAGGAAAATTATTACCTAATGAGAAGTTTCAAATGAAGTCAATGACAATGTATATTTTACAGCTTTTTTTTAATACTAAAAATATTTTTTAATACATTTTATGGTAAAAAAAAATTCACAAAATGAAGCAAAAAATAAAAAATCTGCCATTTTTTTTTTTAAATAGAAGTTTTTGTAATAAAATAAACAGAAACGTATTCTGTTTGCCAGCATTGAGATATAATTGGTTTCAATACAACTTGCAATCAACAATCTACTCAGTATCAAAGTTGAAGAAAATAAGAGACTAAAATCTCATCCCACATACAGACACACACACTCATACACATTTAGAAGTAACAAATTATCCAGCATTTATTACTGAATGATGATTGCAAGATCTATTTGAAACCAGCAATATCACAATTCAATAGAAATTATCAAAACAAACCTTTTTAACAAAATACCAAACAATGTAATTTCTACTGAAAGCTCCCACTTTTTTTTTTAACCAAATAACAGAGATCAAAAGTTTTCTTTTCTTCCTTGCCCCATTTAGATCAATTAAGATTCAATATATAAGCTTTTCTATATTTAACAAGGAAATGTTGGTTAATTAGCATCAGAAACAAATATGAAGTAGAATTTCTTAATGTTATCATACCATGTTTGAAAAAATACCATTGTATTGTATTTGGAAGAAATAATGATTTCATAGCAGAAATTTGGCAGATCCTTTAAACTCAGGTGTATTTTAAAGTGTAATTAAAATACAACAAGTTTAATGTTAATATGAAGATCTCCCACCACCGAAAAACTTCTCACGTGTTAGAAACATAGATGAATAGATGATAATTGATACATATATTATGGTATTTGTTACATAAAGTTAATGTTCAAAAGAGTGGTTTTCTTTACTTAGTGGGAATCTATTACTTTTAATTTCCATAACTTTATAGTTTTATTTTACAGAGATTTTTGTTTTGCTTTTGGCAACTGTTCAGTTAGAAGTGAATAAATTATTATTCCAATTGAAATGTTCCATTTTAATTATATGTTCTTTTTTTCATTCAATTATAAATTTTAAATAAAGCATTATCTAATATATAAATATGAATTTGGGCTTTGGTTAACTTTACAATTCAATAAATTGGTGAAGATTTGAGGGTTATCTTTAGAAATAATGAGTAAAATGAGAAAACCATATGAAAGATGATGAGTAATTATTTGCCTACTGATTTCAAGAATATATTTGATAGAAGTACCAATTATTTTGCAAGATTTGAAGATGGTATTGTAAAAGGCCAATAGTATACAAGCTGTTCTTGGAAGTATCTTAGTCTCTTCAATTGTTTATATACCGACAAAATATCTCAATGAAACAATGATAATAATTATAATAATAATAATTCAATGGTATCGGCATAATTATTCATAAAGTAATTAATTCCATTCTCACTGATGTTTAACATTAGGAATATGTCTAGGTAAGATAAAGATTTGAAATCTGAAGCCGTTTAAATCAAATACCAATCTTTATGTTGGTCCCAAAGCATTTTGTTCTTAGTCATTTGAATAAATGTTGGTGCAAATCAATATCTAAAAGACAAGTTTTTCACTGCTACTTCCAAGTGAATCATAAAAATATCAAAAATCAATTTTGCTAAAATAGAAACTAGACTGTCACCAAGTAAAAGATATTTCAAATTCATAAACTATTTCAATACAACAGTTTACCTAAATCTATTCTATATAATGATGATAATCTTTATATACTCAACAGACCACATTTAGTCTATAACTGTCAATTTTCATGGCAGTTTTCATGAAGAGATGAAGATTAGAATTTCTGCTTCTTTCAAGCATGATTTTACAACTTATGTAAGATATACTGTGCAAGTGTATGTGCTTTTAAACACACACACACACATACAAGGTGCATTGTGTAATTGTGAACAAACTTTAGCAGGCCATAAATGGAAAATGACTAACAATCTTATGCAACATGTCTAGTTTTAATTTTCTCATTACTGCCAGTATCAACATGGCAGATTCCAATATGACACAGGAAATGGAAAGGCATGCTGCCAGCCACAGTGACTTGGTGAATGTCAGCTTCTTGAACATGGCTGGGTCATTCATGTTCAGGACAAGAGCAGGGGTCCACTGGCAGTGACATGTTATTTGTGATTAAGAGAAAGAAACATTCACAGCGGATCCAATATATCAACAATGACACCCTCAATGTATTGATAGAAGCCACCACCAAAATTTCCAAGGTGGTGGAGTCCACTACTTGATATGTGATGCACAAAGACTTCAAGGCATAAACTCTAGCAAAAAGAAGGGAATAGCTCATGTCCAGTAAAATTCACCCCTCCCCCACAAAAATACCGTGTGCTCATGACTCCCTAATTCTTTTGATTTGAACCCCTTGGACTGCTGCATTTGAGGTGTTGGGAGAGTGAGGACCAGCAAGCCTCTTCATAGTGCCAAGGATTTGGTGGTGGTGGTGGTGGGGGGAACCCACTAACATGGGCACTATGAATAAGCATGGAAGGGAAAGGCATCTAATCTTGGCATACATTCACTTCAGGGACCAAGGGCAGTTTTGTTGAAATGCTTGTTTCTTTAGTATACCAAGTTGAATGTATGTGTTGTTATTCTGGGATTTTAATTTTTGGCATGTTTGTTTTTCTTGTTTTATTTTGTTCCTGATTGCTTTTGTACACTGTGTGTGTGTGTGTGTGTGTGCGCACAGGTAAGCATAGGAAAACTTGTAAAATGATGATTTTAGATAGATACCATTGTTACTGACATTATGTATATGTTCATCTGGATTTGAACTTAAATTTCAACCAGATTAATATTGATTACTGCTGTAATTCTAGATGTCAGTGATTAGCATTATTTTATGTTAATATTTATGTACTGACACCTTATAAATATAATAGTTCTAAGAATGAACTGCAATTTTAACATTTTGCCATACAACCTTTACTTTACTTCTATAAGAAATCTTGGGCACCCATTTTCAATTGATCAGCATTGTCTTTTTCTTTTTTAATAGAACCATCTCTATGGTATTCAAGTTAAGCAGGCATCACATGGTTTCACTGTCAACCAATAGCTAATAAGTGTGAAAGACTTAATAACCTTAAAGTCTTCTCTAAGCATGAAAGTACTGTATGAATAAAATCAAAGAACATGTTCCAAAATAAACAGAACATGAATAGAATATCTTCTAAAACCTTAATACAATGTCATAACGATTTTAATAATTACTAAAGAAATGAAGGGACCAGATGAAAACAATTAGATCAGATTAAACAAACTGTTGAAAAGAAAACAGATCAACACAATATTTGTTACTGATAGTGAATAATTTTAGTACATTTTATTCAATTTAAGCTAATTAGCGAAGTCAGATATAGTTTAAAACTGAATATTGAATGTTCTAAAAATTAGCGCAACAAAACATTAGTTTTAAGAATATAATAAATCAAATAGAAAAAAAAAAAAAAATTAAAATCTATCATCTTATACACTGACATATTCAGACTAGTGTCGTCATCGTGGTTGATGCAGTAAAGTATCATTTCAGCCATTATAACTAAACAACCAGTTTGAAGATAACAGCCTAAATATATCAGTATACAATAAGGATAAATCTTTATCTCAGAAATTCAGACAAAAATTAAATTCTATCACCTATAACTAAAGAAGATTATTTCAGAATTTCGGAAATAACAAACCATATCTTTAACTTAATGAAAACTTACTTAGATAATGCTACTTTCATTTTCAAACTTCTAATTCTCAAAGATTTAGAGGTAGAATTTGAATAGTTTAAAACAAGCATGATGTAGATACAACAAAGCTAATGGGGGGGGGGGGGAATTGCCCTTTTAAAGAAATGATATAAAGAAAAATGAGAAACTAATGTTGAAGAGAAAATATATGAAAACTCGATGTATAAATTATAAAATAAATTTTAAAATGTATATTTTAAAATTCACAATTTACACTGGGTAATCTATATAACAACATGTCAACAAAATAACATCAGAATGTGACAATAGAAAGAAGAGAAATAGTAAAATACTCATAACTAGATATCTTAGCTGAGGTGGGAAAGGAACAAAATAATGCATGGATGAGCAAACTGATAACAAATGAAATTGAATTTGACAACAAACATTTCTTCTAACACAATGTTACAGACACATAATACTGAGGAACAAGCACACATATACAATAATGAATGGAATGCTAAGATGAGTCTAACACAAAAATGAGCAAACAGACTACAAACCAAAATTATATATATATATATATATATATATATATATATATATATACACACACACACATATATATCTACACATACATATGCATATACTATATATATATATATATATATATGCATATATACATACATACATATATATATATATATATATATATATACACACACACACACATATATATATATACATACATACACACACACATATACATACATATATATAAACATGTATATATACATATATACATACATATATATATACATGCATACGCATATATATATACATGTATACATACATATGTGCATATATATACATGTAAACATACATGCATACATATATATATACACACAAGTATACATATATATTCATGTACATATGTATATATACATATACACACACATACAAACATATATATATATATATATACATGTATACATATATATATATATATATATATACATGTATACACATGCATATATACATACACACACATATATACACATATATATACATATGCATATATAGATATACATAAATACATATATATACATATATATACATATATATATACATACATGCATATATAGATATACATAAATACATACATACATATATATGAATATACATACATACATATAAATATATATATATACATACATACATATGTATATACATACATATATACATACATATGTATATACATATATATGCATATATACATATATATATATACATATATATACACATACATATATATATATACATATATATACATACATATATATACATACATATATACATATATACACACACACACACATATATATACATACATATACATATATTCATATATATACATATATATATTCATATATATATAAACATATATACACATATATATATATACATATATATATACACATACATATATGTATGTGTATATACACACACACACACACACATATATAAATACATATATATATATATATATATATATATATATATATATTCAATTTGAGGTTAAATAAACCTCATTAAGGGATGGTAACATCCAATGAATTACATATATGCATATATATATATACACATACACATGCATATATATATATATATATATATATATATTTCTACATACATAAATATATACATATACACACACACATATGTATGTATATGTACATATATATATACACATGTGTGTGTATATATTATACACATATATATACATGCATTTGTGTTTTTATATATATATATATATATATATATATACACACACACACACACGCACATGTATATACATGTATGCATATATGTGTATTTGTAGACCACACACACATATATATGAAAGAACAACAACAACAGGCAGATATGTAGACAGTGACAGATTGACAGGCAACAGATGATCTATGCAATTGACAACATGTATGAGAAAAAAAAAATGAAACAGAAAGGGAAAGATGAATGTGAGGTTCTTTTTGAAAAATTGTTTTAAATTCTTTAGAAAGTCCCACTCTAAAGTAATGTATACATCATTAGAAAGATGACTATTACTATTTATAGATGTTAGTGATGTAGAATTGATATTTAATGATTAAATTCTACTTCTTCACATTATATGACTTTAAAATATTCATCTTTATGATTTTCTATTTGTAATTGCCATACACAAAATGTTAAAATGAGGATAATGATGATGAAAAAAAAAAAAAAAAAATGATAAGTGAATTATAGTAATAAAATGTTTTTATCTGAAAGGGAGAAAATGTGGCTTTTACCTAAAGATAAAGAAACTCTGTGTAATCATCATTTCTCTAGAACGTAACAATAACTAACAGAATTATACAGTTGTAACATATTTGGTCAAATTTATTTTGTTTTCCTTAGTCTACCATAATTTTTTCAATTATTTTTGTTTATATTTATTTATATATATATATATATATATATATATATATATATATATACATTTTCATGTACATATCTATGGATGAGTGTGTTTTTTTTGTAAATGTATCTATACATATATGTATATAAGTTAAATAAGATTTGAGTAAAAATCTTGTAGTATGTTATGTAAAGCTTGTCCACAGTTATTGGCTATCTGACATCATCATACAGTGGAAATACTCTTGTTATGGATTATACATCAGGGGAATACCATAAAGTTTATATAAATAGATAAATGATAGAAAATGGAATGAACAATATTCTACATTCAAAATCAATACAATTGTTTCTACACATTTTTACACTTGTAGTAGATTGGTAAGATGTGTAACCATTATCATCCATCCAAGGTGTAAAATTCACCTCCTCAGGTTATTGTTTAAACAAAGAAACGGTTGATAAGCACAGGAATGGTCAGTCTTTATCACTTTATTCTCTCAGAGCTGAAATTAATTCTTGATTCTGTTTTGCATTTTCTTTAGCGTGATTTATGCACCATTTAAGTGTGCCAGCGTTGCCTTACTGGCACTTGTGCCAGTGGCATGTTAGAAAATCATTCGAGCAAGGTCATTGCCAGTGCTGCTGGACTAGCTCCTGTGCAGGTGGCACGTAAGAAACACCATTTTGAGCATGGCCGTTGCCAGTACCATGTGACTGGCCCCCGTGTCGGTGGCACGTAAAAGCACCTACTACATTCTCGGAGTGGTTGGCGTTAGGAAGGGCATCCAGCTGTAGAAACTCTGCCAGATCAGATTGGAGCCTGGTGCAGCCATCTGGTTCATCAGTCTTCAGTCAAATCGTCCAACCCATGCCAGCATGGAAAGCAAAAGTTAAACGATGGTGATGATGATAATCTGACCATCATGATAGAATTGTATTTTATAGCCAGCCTGACCCCACCATTTTTTGCCTATTTCTTTATTTTGCATTTTGATTATAATTGCATTTTGTCTGTCAGTATATCTATGAGTTTAGTTTTGTCTGTAAACTGCTGAAAATAACACACAGCTTTGGGTATGCATTCTCACACTAAGTGAAATATCAGCAAGATCTAACGAAAGTCTCATTTAAACAATCACTAGAGGAGTTGCATTTTATACTTTGGAAGGATGATAATGGTTACACAACATCACACCACTGTAATATGAGTGTAAAAATGTGTCGAAACAATTGTAGTAATTTTAAATAATGTTGTTCATTCCATTTTCCATTGTTTATTTTAGATATATATATATATATATATGTGTACACACACATACCCTTAAAATATGAGTGAGTGAAAGAGAGTGTATGTGTTAGAAAATGCATATTTTATAGCTTCATTTTGAAATTGCAACTAGTTAATATTTATTATTAACATTACTATTTGATATATATTAATTTCTCAAATTTAAAGTAATAAAATATATGCTTGGCGACTAAAATAATTATATGAAAGACCATTTTTTAAACAGCTATTAAGCATGTTTCAAAGACATGTTGTTATTCTTGACAAAAAGAACTTAAAATGTAATTAGTCTTTGTTCAATTATGAAATACTGAACAGACATAGAAAGCTTATAAAAATAATAAATTTCAATTCCATTATATTTTATTTTAAAAATTGTTAATTTGTTTCTCATAGCAACCAATTTATCAGGTCGTTCATGCAGTATGATTTGAAAAAGGTCAACAAAATTGCACATTACATTTTACATCCCCAATGAGTTGTAACTAACTGTATTATTTATGTTTGCATTTCCTGGCCTTTAAAATGTTTTCTTCCATCAATGTAACACCATGAAAACAATGAAGTGTTCATTGGTTCAGTCACAGCATGTTAAATCTGAGACATGCTGTGTGATATTACAGACACCGATGAGGGTAATGTTTCAAACAGCAATAATAAAAGCATACAAACATTAACCACCATTTGAAACACTGATATTTTACTCTTACATAATCCAAGGAAATGCATTTGAATGAGTCAGCACTTCATTTCAACTGCAACATGACAACATTTGGTGCAATGCAATAAAGTGAGAAGGGGCAGGAAAACAAAATAGAAGCAGCTAAGTTTTCTTTTTAAACTATTGAGAGCAGTTCAAATTAAAGCAAATGCTTTCAAATCAAGTCTGAATTCTCAATATTTCACTTAAATAACAATTTAATTACAGACTTGAGTAGTTCATTAAATGCCAGCAAATGATTGAGGAACTTTAAGTCATTTGAATCCATACAACAATGATAAAATTAATTCAATTTTAGAACACTACACTCAGTAGATAAAAACATAATTTGAAAGCTCTGTCATTAAAATATCAAAATATTATCTTAAAAAATACAATATCATTGGGATAAATTTCTTCACTAATATTAACAGCAAACTGTTTAGAACTAATACATGGCTGCTTGATATTTAGATACACCAATGAAAGCATGAATGAAATAAGAGGATAGAGTGATGGACAACCAACTGCTTGAATATCAGAATATATTCAGAAAAGCAGGTGAATATTCAGAATAAAAAAAAAAAGATCAACCAGCAAAATTTTGTCCATGAATACTGTTGTTGCATAGTAGCATACTGAATGTATTATTTTAAATGGAAAAAATTTGCTAAGCAATTCATATCTGTATAGTTAAATTGCAAATTGTTTTAAGTTCAATGTAATTTTTTTTTTTTTGTAAGCTTTACAATTTTTCTAGCAATAATAGCTTAAAATTTAGAACTCAGAATTGCCTGGATTTTCTTGTCAGGTAAACTCTTTAATCATCATCATCATTTAACGTCCACTTTGCATGCTAGCATGGGTTGGACGATTTGACTGAGGATTGGTGAACCAGAAGGCTGCACCAGGCTCCAATATGATCTGGCAGAGTTTCTACAGCTGGATGCCCTTCATAACGCCAACCACTCCGAGAGTGTAGTGGGTGCTTTTACAAGCCACCGGCATGAGGACCAGTCAGGCAGTACTGGCTACGGCCATGCTCAAGTGGTGCTTTTTACATGCCACCTGCACAGGAGCCAGTCCAGTGGCATTGGCAACAACCTTGCTCAAATGATTTTTCATGTGCCAGTAAGGCGATGCAGGTAACGATCATGGTCAAATGGTGATAAAGTGAAATTCACCAAACAAAAATAAAGACATTACAGTCATAAACCTATGATATTAATGTTCAGATATTCTTTTAAATTATCCTTACAATTAAATCTAGCTATATGTTTACTGTGTTACAGAACACAGAACTGTACAAACAAGAAAGAGGAGAAAAAGAGTACTCTAGGTATAAGAGTTTTACTTCATTTATTATAACCCCTAAAAACTTCATTGCCATTACTCTAAGTCTCATGTTCCCAATCTTTGGATAGTCACCCCTCTAAGATAGCATGTCAGCAGGAGTTTAATAGGCTGTCTTGGTTCAAGTCATCTTGCACATACAATAGTCAACCAGTCAGCTTTGGTATTGTGTCTTATGGTGTGAACTGAGTGTTTCACACTATCACTGGTACCTTAAATCTAGGTAAGCTCTGATACAGAAAAGGGAGAACATTTTAGTCCTCACATAGAATAAGCTCTCAAGAGCTAGTGTCACCACAAAATGCACCAAATAGTCTGTGTTAAGTGGCTAATGACAGGAAGGGCCTTCAGCTGTAGAGGACGTGCCAAAATGGGACGTATGAGCAAGATGTGGCTACCTGTCAAGGAGGGCAGTAACTTTGCATAAGCACTGATATAAGGTAGAGAAGACTCTATAATCCTCTTGACATAGGACAACTTCTCAAGTGCCAGTGGTACTGTGAAACACTCAGTTCACACCATAAGACACAATACCAAACCTGACCGGTTGACTGTTATATGTGCAAGATGACTTGAACCAAGACAGTCTATTAAACTCCTGCTGGCATGGAAAAATGGACATAAAATGATTATGCGCACACACACACACACACATACATATATATATATAATTGATTGATTATCTTCTGACCAATAAAAGTCAATAAGCAAATGAAATGTCACCAGTTTCACAATGAATCATTATCTACTTTTATTTTATTTTATTTATTTTCACTAATCTTTACACAGAGAAAATAATAAGGCTTGGAGATTAGGAGATTCTCGTTTCTTTTATATATTCATTCCAATAGGATTAGCATCTAGTTTAGTAAATCCAATTGAAAGGGAAGGTATTTTATCAGAAAAGTCTCTTGAATTTACAAATATTATCTATTTGAGAAAGCTGATTTCAAACTGTGTGTGAATGTGCACGCACATGTTTAAGGGTGTGTGTGTGTGTCTAAAAATCCTAAATCCTTGATCTAAGCCTATAAATTGAGGCAAAATGAGAACCAATTCACGAAGTGTTGAGTAGTAATAAACAGAATATTCAAATCCTTGCTGGAAATCAAATAGTAGGGTTCTAAGTAGATTTGATGCTCTGAGAATTATTAAATTAGAACAGCAATAAGCTTTTAACTTAAGTAATTATAGCTTCTTAAAAATACTAAAAAATAGTATTTCAACAAAATAAGGTAAATATTAATCCAGATTCCACAGAGTTCTCTAAGAATACGAGCCTAATTTATCTAAGTTTAGTTTATTTGTTTAAATTAATTCCTAAAGGAAAATTCTCAAAATTATTATTTCAGAAATGAAAACTAATATCTTAATGGCTTTTTCAAAACAAGATCCTCGATTTTCCTTTTCTAATAATTGCCTATCATCTCATCTTTAAATTCAATTTTTGCTTGCTTTTATTTGAAAAACTGGAAATCTTTATTGATTATTTGCTCCCTGATGCTTTTAATAATAAAATGTTATACCTACTTAAGTTTAAGAGACCCCAAAATAAGTAGCAGGAAGTAGGAGTGGAGGAGGTTTCCAAATACTTGCCTGAAGAATCAGGGGTGGGAGGCAAATCAGGTAGTTTCCTCCCCTGAATGCTATCTTTAGGTTCCAGGTAATTTCCGCTGCCACTTCCTTTGGAACACAGTTTATCTGCACTGCCAGCACACATTTCTCGATCAGAGTCCATATCATCTGTTGCTACACTGTTGTACATGTTACCATGGGAAAGCTTACCATTGGTGCAACCACCTCTGAGGTCGCTAAGGTTTATAGTCACATGCCTATCGCCAAGGACGACTGGTTTCTGACAAGGCTGGTTGTTGTTATGTTTGGATCGCCGATGCCGCACCACAATTATTACAGCCACAATGAACAGAATAATTATGAGGGCAGCGAGAGCACCAATTATAATTCCAACATAGCTATCGTCCATGGCCTTTGGAGGTTTATGTTGACGATCATTGCGAGAATGTTCTAGAAGGAAAAACATGCACAAGAAAAAAATATAGATAAGTAAATGACTTTAAAAAAATATAAACAACAATTCATTTTTTTTTTTTAAAGATTTGGTCTTTTAAGAAAAGTCCCAAACTAAAGCCTCTTTGCTTGATTCAATTCGTCAAGAAGGGATGATTGGAACAAGTTCCATAAAGACAGTTCTCAAACAGATCTAATCCAGTGAAGGAGATCCAGAGACTAGAGTCGTGAACATAGCAGACATTTCCTAAATAAGGCAAAGCAAACTTTAAATTACATTTTTCAAAACTTATGGAGAAAGAAAACAACAATGTGAATATGTTTAAGCAGTAGTTTTTTTTTTTTTTTTAAAGAGATAGAGAAAAATGTGCTGTGACCATATTCTGTTAACTGTCAATTGTTAAGTTCTCTTGAAAAACCAGATCAATAAATGTGTGTGTATATGTGTGAGTGTGAGTGTTTCAAAGTCAGAGAAAAATGAATTTACATATTATACTTACAAAAGTCTTTGTGGCTGCCTATAATATATCACTTAGACAAAATAAATCTTTATTTCATCTTGGTGTAATAAAGGAATCAACCCAGATACAATAATAAAAACAATAAAACAAAATAAAACAACAGTACCACAACAAAAAATTGTATACCCTCCACCACAATGAAAGATGACAAAAATAATTTGATATTTTATAATTTTATTGGAAGAAGGGCTGACAGGCAAAATAAAATGAATTCCAACTTATGGAAAAAAGTTTTCTCCAATCTTTAGCTAAACTGGAATTAATACATTAAAACTTTGTGTGTTAAATTTATTACTGATTAAATTTACTTCAGCTTTCTACTGCACAAGGATTTCCTCTTGAAGCTGCTTTGATATGGCCTCAATCATCCTTCATCCAATTTCTACATTGATTATTATCTATAAAGACACCAGGGGTATTTGATAGCCTCTTACCTGTGGTACTATGTAAGCATGCAGTGTGTTACATGGTCAAGTTGTCAGGTGCTAAACTTGCAACCCCATCATGTTCCACTCTTTGAGAAAAGTTAAAGGTCACCCAATAGCAATAAGAATAACAGCTATCGAAGTGGTGGTGTAGGCCTGTCAATGCCTCTCATGCACTGAAACAAAACATCAAGTTGAACCTTGACAGCATCTCTCCACAATCGGACAAGTCTGTCATAATTTCAATACTGCTGTGCTTTGAATACAGGTAAATACTGTGGAGATTAAACTTATGATTTTCTTTTCCCCCGTACCAATCAAGCTCAATAAATAGATATCTATACACATGATTCAGTCCATAAATAGTTTCATTGGATGTTTACTATTCTACTGCTGTTTCTTCGCCACTGAGGATAAAGATTATCCATTTAGAGATTGCATGAAACCATTGTATAGATTTAAATACTAACAAAATATATCTTTAATTTATCTTATAGTCAGGAAAGAAGGCACTGTTAACCCAAGAACTGGGTTGATTTGAGGCTATGATAGGAGATGCTTGCCCAAGGTACCATGCAGTGGGATTGAACCTAGTGCCATTGCATAGTGGATTTTACAACTACATGGCCATACCTGCATCACTTTGGCCTAATAAGTTGATTCTAATATCAGCTATTCACAGAATGTCGATTTGTAACTGATATAATAGATAACATACATTTTTTTTTAGGGTGGGGGAGATAAGCCTATACTTGACCGAAACAAGTCTAGTATTGGATTGGTATTTATATTGTCAACATCAGAATTTCCTGATCATATCTTGTGAAAATAATGTACACTTCCACACACACACGCACACACACACACACAAAAACTGTAATCACTTTTGAATATACTCTAACCTATTTAAAAACAAAAAAAATACCCCAAAAAAATCAACAATCTATTAGGTAACTTTTATTTCAACTTCAGTAAAATTCACAATAAAACATATTTAAAAATAAATGAAAGAAATTGGACAGTTACTTGGAGAGTCTAGTAAATTTAATTGCCTAGGGAAAGAATCTAACATTTCAAACTGTTGTCCTTCATTGAAGAATGAAGGGAAGTGTTACTGCTCTGGCTGCAGGCTAGTAGTTTCCATGGTTTCTAGATTTTATCATGGGAATGACTATGCCAGTTTGTATAAGAGTACAAGGTACCCATTTGAAATAATTAGAAAATGTTGGCAGCCATTTTAACTCTGAAAGGCATATCATAATGCAATATATATATCATTCAAGTTAGTAATATATACTATTTAAGGAATGAATTTTTATCTATGCCCACCCCAATGTAGCATCTCGCAGGATGCAGGAAAACTGACATAAATGGTAAAAAAAAAAAGAAGCTTATATGTATCTTTTAAAAAATAATAAATAAAAGAATTAAAAAGCACAGAAGATATTTTACTTACCATGATCATTGCCTCCACGAGTTGATTCTGTTGGAAAAAGAATATCTATACTTCTAGTAGTAGTTTCTACTGCCTGTGAATGTGTTGTTGAAGGTGGTAGTTCATCGGAAAAATTGCCTTCTAGTTTTGCTGGAGAAAAGTGATTGAAAAAGAAAAGGAAAAATGAAAATATATTAAATAACAAATTATATAGTGTAAAAAAAAAATCTTTAGGTCTTTTCTCTGTGTATGTGTGTATCTGTATAACTGTCACATGTAACAGAATTAGCACTATGAGCATCCATAGAATAAATTCTTTCAAATACTTGGACAGTTCCTTAAAAGGAATTGATAGCTTTTCTTTAGGATGGTGACAAAATTAGCAACAGAAGATGATTTTGTGAAAGAATGGCAACCAGAGAAAGAATGAGGTGGAAAAAGTGAAAAGAGCTGAATAAAGGACAGTGAAGTGTCATATCGTATAACAAAACATGAGGGTGAAAGGATGTGACAAGGCTGGAGAGAAATAAGGTGAGGATACTCTGCTGGTTGCGTAATGTTAGTGTATATGAACAACATAATGAACCAAGAGATTAACAGGATATGAAAGAAATCAGACATAATGTGTGAGAAAGAAGACTGAGCTGCTACAAATATGTGATGCATTTGCAAAAGGTTAATTTGCTAAAGAAATGCTGAGTCATCAAGTTTGGGAATCTGTAGTACAGTAAGACTGAAAATGGTATCTCAAGAAGTCAGGCTGATTTCAAGGAAACGACAAAAGACCCCAAAAGTGGAAATGCTAAGCTACAGAAGAGACATCTGAGCCATGCAAGCAGAAATAAGTGACGTAAACAATGACAATGATGATGATGATATATATGAATTTGGAGTTCTTGTCCTTCTAGACAGGTCAAGGTGTCACATTTCACTTAAATGTGGCATAGTTTCAACAGCTGGATACCCTACCTATCACCAAACATGTTACAAAATGAATAAGGAGCATTTTCATGGCACCAGGACAAGTTGCAGATGCCTTCAGCCTTGCAATGTAAAAGAGGTTCTCACTGCTCTGCATTACCTTTGTTTGTAGAAGGTAATGTCACTAACAGAGCAGATTGAAGAGTGACTGACTGCAGGAGAAAAAAGAACAAAGATGAAATACGGAAAAAACAAGAGTATAAGGTGGGAGATAGTGCTAAAAGGAGTAATGGAAGAAACAGTATTGATAGGGTGTGATGAAAGATAGTGAGTGATTGGTAGTCATAGAAATTGTCAGTGACAAAAGCGTATCTGATAGATGCCAATAATGAGTAACTTGAAAGAGAGGGAGCAGAAGCTAGCAATACAGAATAATGCTAATGAGTATGAAAGGGTATGACTAATAAGTAGTCAAAATGGCAATACTAAAGAGACTGATGGACACCTAGGGTGAGGCTGGGGCAGTGTTTAATATCAAATGCAAACCCTCTTTAATCAGGCATTATGATAGGGGAAAGACGCTTATGATGGCTGAATGTTTGCAAGAGAGAGAGAGGGAAATGGGTGCATCAGATGTAATCAGATCAAACACAATCCCTCAATACTCAAGCATCATGATGTATATATGTTTGTATGTGCATGTGTGTATCTATGCATATAATCATTTTGCTAGTAAGAGTGACAGCAAGTGGTGAATGGTGAGAAATAGAGATAGAGTAAATGCTGATAAAACAGAGAAGTGTGTGTGTGTGTGTGTGGTATGGCAATGAAAGGAAGGTAATATTAACTGATAAGAGAAGTGATGGATGTTAAATGAGAAGTGATCAGAAGGACAGGAAAGTGATGGCGAGCAGTACAGGTGTACAGAAGAGATGAATCAGATACTAAAAAGTCCAAAGCAATCCTTCATTACTCAAACGTACCAAAGGCATGGCTTTGTGGTTAGGAAATTTGCTTCTCAATCACATGGTCTTAGGTTTAGACCCACTGCATGACCAGCTTCTTCTACTACAGCCCTGAGTAAATTTGATAGATAAGAATTTCCTGGATAGCTATAGGCATAAGAACATCTTTAATAGACACTCAGTGAATGTTTCTTACAGCTGCTGCCTCAGTATGAAAAATATTATTACACATAAATCACATCAGGCACCTACTCCAAAATATAACTGTAGAGACACAGACACTTGCCCACTCAACTAGTCTTGGTGGTTTATGAAGTTGAGATCACCTAAGTTGAATGAAATTATAATACACAAAAGGAATATATTGGTCTATGTGAAAGTGACTTTATAAAAAGATATGCCAACCACAGGTTTTCTTTCTGATATGTAGATAAGGAAATCACTAAGTGAGCTAGCCATATCTGGCATTTGAAGGCCAACAATACCCTACAAACCATCAAGTGGAGCATTGTAGTATGATGCATTCCATACACTAATTGCTCAAGGAAATGCAGGCTTGGTAATAGCTGAAAGAATTCATATCTTTTTTAAATCTAAGAATTCCACTGACCTATTGAATTCTAGATCCAAAATGTTCACTAAATGCAAGCATCTGGATAAGTTTCCATGATAAAATTAGAGAATACCTCTCTCTCTAGATTAAGCAGAGAGTCTCACAAATATTAACCTTTCCCTGTCAACTCAATCACACCAAACTATGCTAATTCCTATTCTAACAAATCAAAAGGACAGAACTCTTTTCTTCCTTCCTTCCATACGTTTTTGTTTGGTTCCTTTTAATTTACTTTTCTTCTGTTCTTTCTTGAATTTTCTCAGAGAGCAGCCATTTGTATTTTGAGCCTGAATGATTGATAATACACAATGTGCTATACTAGCTCATCTGACTATCATACTATCAGAAGTATGAAACATAGTTGCTCACACTTAAATATTTAAATCCTCTGTGTGTATGTGTATGAAACTATTAGTAGTTCATATTTAAATACTGTGTACACAGAGACACACACATTTATATATATGACCATAGGAATGAGAATGGGCCCCAACTATGTGAACCTGTTCATTGGCTACATTGAGTCCCAAATATTCTCAAGTTTCAATGGTCCCACTCCCAAACTATATGATCATTGTATTGATGACTGTATCAGTGCGACCTCACTCTCCTGCGAACTAGACATCTTCCTCTCTTTTGTCCAATCTTTCCATACTGCCCTTGCCAGAGCATGTTCCGTGGACCGTGCATCTGCCCCACCATCATCCGTCTCCCCTCACCTACCACTCCTCCACCCTTCCAATGCACCATTCTCTGAGCCACCTGGCAACACCAGTCTGACCCTTCCACTTCACATATCTTCCGCAACCGACCTCTCCCCTCCTTCAAACGAGCCCACAACCTATGTGACCTCCTGGTTCACAGTTTCTTCCCTAACCCAACCTCCCAACCCAGCTCGTTACCCTACTTCTGCCCACACTGCCGCATTTGCCCTTACCTCTCCAACACCACCATCCACACTGGCACCCATCATCGACCCTATCATATCACTGACTCTTTCACCTGCACTTCTAGCAACGTCATCTACTGCATCTCCTGCTCTCTCTGTCCTTCTCTGTACATTGATCAAACGGGATGCCACATGGCTGACCATTTGCAGAACACCTCTGAGATATCAGACTCAGCAATGACACCCCGGTCTCGTGCCATTTCTGCTCTACCAGTCATTCTTTACAACACCTGTCTGTGTTCAGATTGTCCTTGCACAGGGGCCATTCAGACTCCCGTCTTCACTGTGAACAGGAATTAATCTTCTCTCTTTGCTCCTTTGTGCCACATGGGCTCAACTCTCCTCCCCACTTCATCTAACCCCCTCCTCTCTTCCTCCCTTCACTCCTACCCACCTCTCCTTTCTTGCTCTGACATCTACTTCCTCTCTTCACTCCTACCCACATGCCCCACCCCACCCTTGCTTCTCCCACACCTCAATACTACCACACACCACCATACCACACCACCCTGCACACACTAGCACTGACCACTTCCCAGCACCCACACCATCATTCACACACGCACATGTCAAGGTTACCAGCCCTTATGCACACGCACATACACATGCACGCACACCTTCGTTTTGGGATCACCACTTCTTTTTTTATCTCCCCTTCCTCCTAGCTCTCCTGTTTGACCACCTCTGTCCGGCCTTCGCCATGATTGATCGCTAGCCACTAAACCTTTTTTTTTTTCTCTCTCTCTCTGTGCTTATCTCTGTGTCCCTTTCTGTTGAAGAGCATAGGCTCGAAACATAAAAGACTTTCTCACTTCCTGAGCATTAAACTAATACATCTGTTTGTTGTTTACACACCTGTCTTCGTCTTTTGGTTTTTTTTTTTTTATAAATTCCAACTATATATATATATATATATACACACACACACACACATATACATACACATCTGTGCATCAATATGTAAAAATACATTTTCGTGTGTCTGGTGGGGGGCGCCAAGAAAGTATCTGTGTCTGCTCACAACTACTTAGACACCTAATACAATTACCAAAAACATGGTATACGATTCTTGGTCATACTCATCTGGGAGTGATGGTTATGTAATTGTCTTTTTTCCAAGTCTCATGGTACCACACCAAACATAGCCACATAACGTATGATTATTAAAAAACTGAGTATAAGAGTTGAAAATACTATTTCGCTTCTGATAAGGGCTTGATTTTTGAACAGTGAAGATAAGTAAACCTAAATGATACAAAAATCTCAATACTCATATACACAAACACACAACAACAATGAAACATTATAGTGTCATACCATCTATTACCACAACCAAATAATTATATGCAACTGTTAAGGGTTGGATACAGTCCAGAAATACTTCTTTCACTTTCTTTCATATTTGGTAACAGCTACAAAAGCTCAAGAAAAAACAAAACAAAACTAACTGTTCAGCATTAGAGAGAATGAACAATGCACTGACATAGAACATAGCTATGATCAAACATGAACTATTGCAAGGACTGTCTTTGAAATTTTGCACATATAAACTGCTTACTTCAGAAGGTGCTTTTTATTTTCCTTCCACCCTACATATCTGTGTGTGTGTGTGTGTGTGTGTGTGTGTGTGTGTGTGTGTGTGTGCACAATGGGTTTCTTTTAACTTCTGTACACCAGATCATTTCACAAGGCTTTGGTTGGCCTGGAGTTATAGTAGAAGACACTTGCCCAAGGTTCCACATAGTTGAACTGAAGCCATAACCTTGTGGTTGTGAAGCAAACTTCTTACCACACACCGACGCCTACACCTATATATATGTCACTGGCAACAAATGTGTTTTCCCAGAGAGTGAAGAGCAGATTGTATGATGCATGTGTTGGAACTGATAGAGAGATGTGATCCTTGAATGCAGAGGATATGGGAAGACTGGAAAGAACGTTGGGTGTGTATGAATGACTTAGTATAAATGTGCAGAGAGAAAAGCTGGGCATGAGAAGAATCAGATGTAGTGCACAAGAAAGAAGACTGCACTCATATGGACATGTGATGCATATGGATGAGGACAGCCGTAGAAAGAAGCGTAAATCACTTAATATGGCTAGAACTTTTGGAAGAGGACCCAGGATGATATGATGATGAAGGCTGACCTCAGAACCCTGAGTGTCATGGAGGGGATGACAAAGGACCAGGATGATGTCTGATGATATGAAGGCCTGGAGAAGACCCATCTCTCTAGAAGTGACTTGGAAGCACTGCATGTACATATATACACAAATGGGTACCTTATCCAATCTCCTGATATTCCCACCTCAACCACCCACTCATGATCTCTCTCACTACCATTCTCTTTGTTTTTCTTGCTACCTGGAACCGTTTTTTACTTGTTAGCTGTTGCCCACAAATCACATTGATCATTTGCTCTCATCTCCCCCTACTGAATCATTAAATTATCTCTCTTCATGCGCTACACCAGCTCCTGTCTCTCAACTTCTGCAGCCTACCCAATTACATGTTATCTCTCACTTGTGCTCCTCCCTGCCAACTGTATCTTCTTTACTCATATTACCCTGCAACTTTCCCATCTCTCTTCTACACCCTTTGGTCATCCTACCCCTTATACATTACTCTCTATATCCACCCTTGAACCCTAACCAATCTTTACAGTTGCTGCCTACCTCTAACTTTTGCTTCCCATACACTCTTTGCAAATCCCAGCCCACACCCCTGGTTCTTCTGTCCCCACTCACCTCGATTCCCTCATACCTTGTGGAGTCACCTGGCTGCCTAATCACCACTGTTTATATTTTATCCCTTTGCAGCTTTTGCTGAGCAATCTCATTCTCTCTTCTAAATGTGAATAACCATATAGATCCTCGATAAGGACTTGCTCATCACTCCTACTCTCATACTTTTGCACCTCATCTCTTGGCATAAAGCTACCCCCATCTCCTGCCTCAGGTTTCATAATCTTGCAAGCTGCACAATGACCTCACTAGTACTAGTAGCACAAAAAAGCACCCAGTACATGCTGGAAACTGGTTGGCATTAGGAAGGGCATCCAGCTGTAGAGATCATGCCAAAGCAGATACTGGAGCATAATGAAGTCTTTGGGTCCAGTGGATCTTCCCAACCCAAGCCAGCATGAAATCAGGGATGTTAAATGATGATAAATAACTACTATATACAGGGTTGGTCAAAAGTCACCTGACAGTAAATCAAAATCCCACAAATACTATCTATTTTCTCCCACCTCTGACTGCTGTCTCTGTCACTGTGCATTCCTTTCTCACCCTCCACACTTCATGGTTTTATTATATTGTTGCTCTCTACTCTCTCCTGTATTTTATCCTGTGACATATCCTCTCCATTTCCTTGACCTACTCCTCTTACTTTCACTTCCACCTGACCATTATTCATCAGTGACCATGCCAGCAACTGTGTTCCCTGTTCACTGCTTTCACCTCTGTCCCCATCTCTAACCACCTGTCACTCTCCTTTCACACTCTCATGAACCCATCCACTCTGTCTGATCCTCTCAAACTATTCTCTCTTATATTCACCTTCTTGTAACTTGAGGGTACACCCTGACACCTCATCACCATGATCTCTCTTCTCCCTTTCCAGCTGAGGTAGCTATCTATCTCTTCCACAACAAGACACATGTTCCTGTCCTTCTGTTACACTTTAATTTCTCAATATCTGGCACAAAGCCTCCTCTCTCAATACTAAACCCTCACTCAATTGAGGGGTCTTGTCTTGTGAGTTATATGGTAACCTCACTTGTATCAATACCATGAAAATGTTTGGCATGTAAAGTGTTTGGTATTAGGGCAACATCCAGCCATAGAAACCATGCCATAACAGATACTGGAGCTTAGCGTGATCCTTTGGCTCATAAGATTCTGTCAAACCATCCAACACATGTCAGCATAAAAGAGGGATGTTAAACAAAACAATGATGACGATGTGTGTGTGTGTGTATAAATGTCTGTATGTAAGCAGGTTTGGGCGTGCGTGTATACATAAGGTGCAGGCATAGATGTTATGAATTTTGATAAAGGCTTTCTCATGCCAAAATATCAAAATCTGTTATTAAAAATTTTACTCTTTGGCTTTATTATTTCATTCATTTAATATTTTAACAGTATTATACATAATGTCCACCAATGCACCATATGTATTTTCTATCATGTATACGCATACATATGAGTAGGAGAAAGTGCACTCAATACAGTTAGATGTTGGTACATGAGGTTTCTTGGGATCAGAGAAAATCTTCCCTCACCATGCTCCATCACCATTCAGTAAAATTAATTACTTCCAGATCTTTTCCTGTTCAACACTTGCTTCTATTCCACTGTCGCTACCCATTCACTACTATAATGTCACTCATGCAACACCTCACCTATAACTCCACTCCCCCTCTCTGATTAAAGTCTCCTTGTTTTCATTTAATTAGCTACTTCTCCTTCCTATGTTTAAATCAGTTGTAGTCTGCCTGGCCCGCTGGCCGCCCACATAATTTCATCAAATGTCAAACAGTTAAAAACGAAATGTTTTTTGATAATGTGAAGCTCAGAGTAAATAACTGTTGAAAACCAAGTTCTTTCCCCCATTGTTATCATTAAAGTTAACGGTTATGTATTGGGTACCATTTCCTTTCATTTGTATTAACAAGGATACATTAACCCAGTTAATGTTGTGTATTCTTCACAAACAGGGAACCTTTTTACTGACAAGGTTCCAATACCTGGTACCACATTAAGTACAAAACATTCCCTATCATGTCTAAGAAAGCATATCTGAAATGCGTAATAAGAAAAAGAATAACAAAAAAAAAAAAATCCCAAAAGACCTAATAAAGAAAACATGCTGGAAATGATACTTCATTGATAACTCTGCAGATGGCTCTAACTAATAAAATATTGTCTTAAGACTAGAAATCTATTCTCCCAGAAGACATTTTAGGTGGGTTTTGAAAATGGACTATTTGAAATTATTACATTCACACACCATTCAAGAACATTTAAAAAACCAAAAAAATAATAATACAAAAACATTCAAATGCTCAAAGAAAAAAAAATTGTTCATACTGTCATAGTAAAAATCCCTTTATGAGATGGACATGCCTCATGCTCCAGGCTTCTTTCTAACAACATTACAATCAAATGCAGAAAATCAAACCCAGATGTTACAGCTTAGCACTCAGGGAAACCCCCTATGGATCCCAATCATAATTTTTGGAGCGAAGAGTGAACTAGCTATTGCAAACAAGCACATCTTAGATGTAATTATCATTAAAATTTGTCAAGGCATAAATTTACCTTTATGTCCTTAATTGGTTTATCCAAATAAATAGTAAACATAATTGAAAATTTATCCAATTTGATGAAATTGAGTTCTACCTTGTATCTTAAAAGCTTTATCTACTCAATTCTTTAGAGTTCAGCAAGAAATTGATCTCCATTAGTAATCTTGAAATTGATATCAAGCATATCTAAAACTCTTACTATTCTTTGAAGATAGCATTTGAGTGAAACAATAGCAAGGAGCTACCTGGTGTCACTGCAGGACTGTATGATGTGGCTGAGGCCAGTAGACAAGTGGGATTACATGTTAGATTCCTTGAGGAAGAAAACCAGCTGCATAGACTTTCTCAAGATTACAGCTTCTTAATTTCAAGCCATATGAATAACAATCAGTTGGATAAACTAAGAAAAGACCATTCAAAGAATTAAGTTTAAGAATTACTACACTATAAATTGTAGTTAATTTTTAGACATTACATTAGGCTCAAGTACAGAAAAACATTGCCCTACAGGAAGGCCAATGAGAAATTTGTGTGCATCAAATACTCTAGTCATCTATTAATAAGTATTAAAGAATTTTGTAAGCAACATTAGCCATGGATTTCTGCTATTTTATCAGATGAAGAAATTTTCAACTGGGTAACCCATGTTATAGCAATGCATTGAAAGAGAGTGACTTTTTTTTTATTTTGAGAAATATATACCACCTAATAATATTTTGCAAAAACAACAAAAAAATTGCAAGTGTAGTATTACCTGGTTTAACAGCCACCATTATTCTAGGTGGCACTACTAACACCGCTAGAAACTTTTTGAATCTGGTACAGAGACACTTCCCTATTGGTTATAAGTACTGTAAGATTTTCAACAAAAACTTTAAAAGTTAGCTACAGATGCACTAGTTACACCAAAGCTTTAATTAATAGTGTCAACAAAATAAATTACCACAACAGTATACCTTCAGCTTTCCAACTACATAGTAATCACCACATTAACTTTGTCCTTGAAATAACAAATGTTCCAGCAAAGAGTTGACGCACTGTGCTAGCACAACACAAACATTTTTTCAGGAGTCCAGAAAGAAGAAATACAACTTCCCTCTCACAATATATTGGTAACTAAAAATGAGAGTATGTCTACAAGTAGAATTCTATGGTCAGTAGTAAAATTCAACAAACCATATTCGGAAAGATTGTGTATATGCCACTGATGTAGCAGTGAGAAGGTCTTTCTTGATAGCTCTTTATCAAGTTGTCAAATTCAAGAAATGAACCAATTTCAAAATACTGTTAACTAAATAAGTTTATCTTAACCCTTTCATTATTAAGCCCACCCAAGAATTTTTTTTAGCTTATGTTACCAACTCACCTAAAACCACCCAAGATAACCAATTTGTATTTAAATGAGAATTTCCGTGTGAATCACAGTACATTCATGCAAACACGTGGTTTCACTATTTAAACAAATTAAGTAACAGTGTCCAACATTATTTGACATGTGAATTTTTGAAAATTTTTTATTTCACATTATAATAAATCAATTTCTGAATTTTTTTTATTTCAGAAAATGGATATGAGTTTTAAGTTCTCAAGCAACAAATCTGAATTTTAAAAATTTTTGAGAGAAGACATGAAAATTTCTAAGAAATATATAATGAGCAAAAAAACCATCTGTGTGAATTGGATATTTTGATTTCCAAAAGTGAAACATGTGATTATGACAACAGCTCCATTAGAGATAAAGAAAGCAAATTTGTATCTGAATGGAGTGAAAATTTAAAAACTGTTTTTCATTATTGTTTTGAAGAAATTGGACCAAGTAACAGTCTTTCAAAGAAACAAAACTATTAGGCATTTCCCCCCCCCCCTTCTTTGAAACAATAACCGCAGAAACAAAATCATTACACAGAACATAAACAAAGAGGTAAAAAAGACAGTTTGTGGTCACCCACATAACTGGAAGAAATCCAAGAATTTTTTACTGTTAATATCATGTGTATTAAAGAATCTACTCAGGATTACAAACTACTGGAGTAATTATGAACCTTTCAGAGATCAGTACGTTTCAATACCATGACAAGAACATGGTTTTTTTTAATTATCACAGTATTTGCATATAAGAGACACAAGCAGTACAGCAGTATGTGGGGAGACGAATTTTGATCCCTTATTTAAAATAAATCCCCTCATTGATAGGGCTTAGAACACATACAAAATGTTTGATAAGCCTGATAGACACTTATCCCTTTATGAAAGTATGGTGGGTTATAAAGGTTAGGCACATTTCTGACAGCATGTGCCAAGAAAAACCACAAAATGGGAAATCAAAGTTTATAAGATTCGTGAGGTGAATGTTGGGAAATATTGGGAACTGCTATGGAATCAATTTTTATATTACAAAAAGAGACAGTAATGTAAGATAGCATGACCTAGAGCACAATGTGATCTGGAAATTATCACTTCCATACCATAACCAGGGCTGTATGTCATTTTTTGAATAGTTTTTCAGTTCAGTCAAACTTGCAGTGGATTTAGAAGCTGTGGCAGTATATAGATGTGCTACAGTGGTTGAAAGAAGAAAGGGACTGCAGTTAGATATAAAAAAGGGAAATAATCCAACAACAGAAAGGAAATCGGGAGTGGCTGTGTGGTAAGTAGCTTGCTTACCAACCACATGGTTCTGGGTTCAGTCCCACTGTGTGGCACCTTGGGCAAGTGATTTCTACTATAGCCTTGGGCTGACCAAAGCCTTGTGAGTGGATTTAGCAGATGGAAACTGAAAGAAGCCAGTGGTATATATGTATATGTATATGTGTGTTTGTGTGTCTGTGTTTGTCTCCCCAACATCGCTCGACAACCGATGCTGGTGTGATTACGTCCCTGCAACTTAGTGGTTCGGCAAAAGGGATCGATAGAATAAGTACTAGGCTTAGAAAGAATAAGTCCTGGGGTCGATTTTCTCGACTAAAGGTGGTGCTCCAGCATGACCACAATCAAATGACTGAAACAAGTAAAAGAGTAACTGCATGGAGATAAGAGGCAAGTCAATTTCTTATCTACTTGTGCACATGTGTGAACCTCAAATATAAAAGGTACACGGGTGGTGTAACTTGGCTGAATCAAATGATGAGCTATTAGCCGATTGGTAGACTGCCTAACATCTGGTTTGGTATATAGTAAAAATGAGTATTGTTAATGCATTTTTATTACATACCAAATCAGGAGATTGAAAGCAATGCAACCATCTGCAGTTCTGAGCAGGTGTAACAACACAGTTGAGGGCAGGTTATATGTCCAAGAAAATAATTGAGAGAAAAGCTAAAATTTGCCATCCCTCTGAATTCATCCAAACTCTCTATAAGACAAAAAAAAAAAAAATTGATGACAGCAAAAAATTGCTGGGATTACCTACATGAGAAAAGGAAAGATCCCAGTGGACAATCACTTGAAATGACTTTCTAATATGCCTTCTGCAAGGTTGCATTATATAGAGTGGGGCACTTTACAAGTTTCTATTATTTATATATATATATAATTTTATTTTATAAATGTTTTTTTTTTCAGATTTACTTTTTAATTTTGCATTTACCTGTAAAGTGAGAAACAAATTTTGATTCATTTGTATTGTGAATCATTATTGCACATATTTCTGTGTATTTATGCATATATATGAGTTTATTTCATTTACTTGATGGTGTATAGGTTTCATTTTCAAGTTTTCTTCAAGGATAAATTCCATTATTTTTGTCTATTTTACCATTATGATACACCTGTCTTATGTGCAACTGATAATCCAGAGAAGGTGCGTAGCTTAGTGGTTAGGGTATTCAGCTTGTGATCATAAAGCTGTGAGTTTGATTCTTGGCAATGTGTTGTTGTCTTTGAGCAAGACACAGATTTTCTCATTGCTCCACTCGACTCAGCTGGCAAAAATGAGTTCTGTCTGCAATTCAAAGAGCCAGCTTCATCACAATCAGTGTCATGCTGAATCTCTCTGAGAACCACGTTAAGGGTACATGTGTCTGTGGAGTACTCAGCCTCTTGCAGGTTAATTTCACAAACAAGTTGTTCTGTTGATGAAACACTCAGCCTTGTAACAGACAGAGAACCAAACCAATCCAGCAATGTGCACAATTCTTCTATATTAAAATTTTGTTGTTATACCCAATTGAATATTAGCTAATAACTTATTTTCTATGGTAACAGTCCAACAAAACATAAATAACTTAATGTTTTATTGAATTTACTTGTAGAAATTAGATTCACTTTGCGACAACAATTACACAACAGATTTATTTATGAACCTTCTGTTAAACTGAATTTCAAAAATCACAATATGTTGATAAGCAAAAAATGAGTTGTTTTATGAAACCAGTCTAATTTCCTAATTATTTTACAATTTAATTGAAACACATAATGGGTGTATTTTGGTTAAAAATATAGTAACAAAAGAGTGAAGAAACTTGTCCTATCAACAACAAGCTGAATATACTGAAAGTGCACAAGTAAAGTTTCTTTAATATTTTTGGAACTCCTTAAAAATATACAATTCATTTAGAATCTCATGAATTTGATATCAAAAGCTCACTAGAAAAATTGTTATATGATATTTTCACAAGAATCTATGATTTTAGTGAACTATCACTATTTCATCAGTATTTTTGTCGTAATATCAACAAAATCACTTCTGCCCACTATATATTACATACAGTTCCACACCACTTTCAGGTGATATAGAACTGAGTTAAGTCTAATTCTATTCGTATTTACATGGGTTTTAACATAAATTCCTTATTTTCATTCTTATTACTCGTTATCACATTTATTCAATTTATAATCTTTATTATCTATTCCCACTGTTTTTTTTCTATTTCTTTACTCGTTTTCTGTGTGTACTTGACATGCATAAAGTGGTTCTTTTAGTTTTCCACATCACATAATTTATGTTATGTACAAAACAAAACACACTTCCTGTTTGTAATCAAGATTCAGACATCAAATTGACTCAAAATCTCACATGGCTTTGTTTTAACATTATTTTTGGCTGATTGGAAGTTGACACACACACACACACACACATGCGCGCACGTGTAGCTGGAAATTGTCAGAGTGGGTTTTCATGGTACTTGGTGGGATCTCCACCAGCATTTTCATTGATCATACATACACACAGACATACATACTCATATATTTACCTATCTATATATATGTATGTATATACACACATACATATATGGATACACACACACATGTATTTATATATAAATATATGCACAAATATGTACACAAAAATATATATATATTTATTTATTACACATACATCACATTGAAGCCAACTCCATAATGAGTGTAGATCATTGTTTGCTAATGTGTTACAAATTGAAAATGATGATGAAACCTGATTGATGATTTACTGATTTTACAACTCTTCAAATGTTTCCTTTCATATAAATGCAATGCAGTATCATAACAATTCACAATATATTGACACATGCATCTATTCAGATGACCAGCTAATACAAGGATGTTTGTTACATGGTTGAAAGTACTATTTTTCAACATACAATATAGAAGATAAAAAGATGCCTTTAGTTTTGAGTAAGACACAGAAAAAAAAAAAGAAACCAAAAAGTTCACTTACTTGATTCAAAACGAACTTCACTTATCATAATCCAACGTGCTTCAAAAAACAACTGCATTTTAATATATCTACCAATGTTGTGTTTTAGATCAATACTTATATCTCTGGCATACTCGACAATAGTGTCCTTCACGTAATAAAATTTTATCTCATCTCTGTAATATTTGCCTCCATTACTAAAAGAAATCAGAGCAGTCCGGAAAACTCGTACATATTTTTTATAAGCATTATTGCAGTAGAGAAACACCTCAGAAAAGTTTCTTACTCCATCAAATTTAAAGATGATTTCAATTGGTTTAAACATATCCGAATTGTTTCTCCAGCCCACCCAGTCATAACCTTTCACACCAAGACCCTTACTGTCAGTCATGCGGAAGTTACTGTTGCCTTGTAAACCATCAGTAAGTTGACCAACACCTCCAGAAAGGTAACCATCTTTTCTCATTCCATCATATGTGTAATCATAGAGTTCTAGCTCAGTGCCTCGTTGGTGACCTTGAGGCATGCTGTAAGATAATAATGCATCTGCAAAGTAGAAAGACAAAAGAAAAAAAAAAATTACCTTGTATGTTGTTTTATTTAGAACAATAGGAATAATCATTTATAAGAATTTATCAAAATTATGAGAACAAAAAAACACTAACATGCTAGAATTAAGCATATCCATTATAACAGATAAAAATACTGCATTCAGGAAAAACTTGCAGAAAGAACAATGGACACGTACAGGGTGATGTGCTGGGCTCAATTCACACAATCTAAGATGTAAATACCTTTTTTTTTAAAGTTGTTTATAAGGTTAACTTTTTAACTGGACACTGAACAGATACCTATGTAGAAAAGTTATGATAGAAATCTTCCTAAAGAGACAAAGGATTTCCCACAAATCTTAGCAAAACAGCTGGCTCTTTAATGTTTTGAAGTTAAAGTTAATAACTATGTTTCATCTGCAAAATTGTTGAAGTTCTGAAGATTGTTAAAAGTTTATATGCTGGGATAACAGAAAGGGAAAACACAATAGTGGGATAACAGAAAGGGAAAACACAATAGTGTTTACACATATATATATGAATGTGTGTGTATGTGTGTGTGTGTGTGTGTGTGTGTGTGTGTTTGTATTTCACAATCACTTTAATGTCCATTTTTCCATTCTTGCAAGGGGTTGGACAGTGTTTATTGAGGCAGATTTTTTATGGTTCAATGCCCTTCCTGTTACCAGCCCTCTCCTGTTTTCAAGCAAGGCAATATTTCCTCATGACCAGACATGTTTTTGTAGAATTTTGGAAATGAATTACATCTCTTGTATGACAATAACGCTCATTTATAACTATCATGTGATATATCCAGGCAAGGGGATACAAACACACACATGCACATATATAATAATATATATCCATGATTGACTTATTTTAGTTTCTGTCAACCAAATCCACTAAGTTTTGGTTGACCTGAGACTATAGTAGAAGACATTTGTTCAAGTTGTTATGCAATGGGATTGAACCCCAAACCATGAAACTCTGAATTATTTAATTAAACAAATCTATTTTTCTATGCCAAACTATAAAATCTTATACATTTTACTTAGTGGTTGCTTCATTGCTCTTTCAGCAATTATAATGAAATGTGTACTTTTCTAATGAGTACAGGATAAAACTGAAACATTGATTAATATTGTTTTTCACTGATTGCTTAATTATCTTTAGTTAGTTATATAAAGCTCCAGTATGTTAACACTGAATCATTATACCAACTAAATTGGTAAACTACAGAAAATCTGAAAACTTTTCTTTTTTTTAAGAATTAGCAGTACATTGTCAAAGAAAGAATTAACAAATAATGGCTAGTCAGTAATTTATTTTTAAATACTTATATTATTGGAGACAGAGTACACATGCTTTATTAAAACACCTATAACAAATGATAAATTAATCAATGATTTTAGTATTAAACCTATTTTTAATTTAAACAACATATTTGCATTTATTTCTTAAGACAGGGGTAAAATATAAATGAAATATTACAGATGGAGAATCAAATAGTTAGTGTAAACTAAATCAGTGGTAAAACAATAATGAATGTCTCAATGGTTTGAGTTTAACATTTTTGTTGTTTAGTGTTCTCTCTTAAATATGTCAGAGTTCAAAACTGAACAACTAAGAACAGCTTCTTCCACTGGTTTAAGTGTCCTTCAAAGTTTTATATATGTCAGCAGTTATAACAGATTGTGACTACATTGTATTAAAAAGGTAATATGGGGGTGATGAGAGAAAGAGGAGGAGGTGAGAAAAAGTTTAGATAAGTGTGTGGATAAAGTGTGAGAAAATATAATGAATGTATAAAACTATAGCACTAAAAAATACAGGTTTCCTTGGGGATCTCACACTGTTGAAATCTAATCCCTGATAGACATCAATTGTCAACGTTATTTGACACCATCTTTGTCTTGGTACCACTGAATACAATAGGCAGCAGGTGGGCAGTGGCACAACTCCTACAGAGGCAATCTCAGCCAACTAAGTTTATGGCCCATCACTAGCCCACCTACTCTCAAAAGAGTAAATTCAACACCCACAAATCCTAACTTTGTAGCTTTCAAACCAGCTGTTGTGTTAAGTCAACAACTCTACTTACTTATTCTATGTTATCTTGGGACCTATTTGACCCGTTTGGATTACTTTTTTGAAATTATTAGCACAAGTAAAGAAAGTGATCTGAAGAAGTCTGGCAGGCCAAAGGACTATAAATAAAGGCGGAAAGAGAAAATAAAACTAAGGGAGAAGAGACAAGTTAAAAAAGTAAAACGGTTTAAAGTAGAAAAGAAAGCTTTTTAATTATCAAAAATATATTTTAGCCCTTTTCTGAAATAATGTCTGTTTCAAATATTTTTCAATATAATCAAGGTTTTGGATAATTTAAGACATTTTTTTTTAGTAAAATTTCAATAAATGTGTAAGTATATCTCTGATACCAATTGATATTGTAAAGAGATTTTGATGAGGATTTTAACTCCTAAACATATTTTTAATACAGTTAAAACTTTGGGTGGTATTAAAAGGGGTTAAATAAAAAATGTTCTTGATACATACCAGCCCACTGGCAGCCATACATTTCTACCCGCATACACACTGTGCGAGGGTGTTCACTATATGGAATGAAGCGAATGCGCTTTGCAATGATTGGTGGTGAAACTCCACGCAGTTCAGCTCGATAAGTATTTTGATTTCCACGGAATACCTGGAAAAAGTAGATTAAAAGTCTTTATTTAGAAAAGCATTCATTTATTTTTCTTCATAGCATTCTGTATTACAAAAACAAATAAATGTGATCCACATATATTTCATAAACGTGCAGAGGAAAATCTACATGTACACCTGAAACCAAAATTACATTCATATTTCTTCAATTGTTACTAGTGGGGTCTCACAAGTTTTGTAAATTTTGCTTTAGAATTTCTTTAACATTTCTTATTTCTTTATTTCCCACAAGGGGCCAAACATAGAAGAGACAAACTAGGACAGACAAAGGGATTAAGTCGATTACATAGACCTCAGTGTGTAACTGGTACTTAATTTATCAACCCTGAAAGGACGAAAGGTAAAGTCAACCTCGGCGGAATTTGAACTCAGAACGTAACAGCAGATGAAATACCGCTAAGCATTTCGCCCAGCGTGCTAACGTTTCTGCCAGCTCGCCGCCTTTCTTTTAACATTTCTGATAACAAAATTCTCTGTCACTGCCTTCATACTTTTGTTTTTTAATAAATTTCCAGAACAAAAGTAATAATGGTTGGTTTTACAGTGGATTACACTGTACTGATTTTACAGTGGATTACACTGTGATGCACCGCCGTTTTGCTACACTGTTATTACTGAGATCCTCCTCCAATATGTGGTACTTGGTGAAGAATCATTTGCACCTCTTGCCGTGAGGTAGGTTCATCTGGGACTCTCGACAGGAAGAGGTCAAGCTTTGATTTTAAAATGCCTGCATCTACTTTGTGCAGGTTCCTCAGGCTCTTTGGGAGAATATTAAAAAGCTGTAGGCCCCTGAAACCCAGGCTGTTGCAGTAACTAGTCCTGAAGTGCGATGGCGTTGAAATATATATATATATATATATATATAAATTATTGCTATTTAGAAACTAATCTACATTTGAATATGTACTTGATTATACTAAACTTTAGGATTACCTATCAGGAAGTCTAACAAGTGAGGTATAACTGGGGTTGGACAATGGAATTTATGTTTATTCTGAACAGTTCATAAATGTTTTAAGTATATGTCAATATAAAGCAGATAATATATTATTGATTAATTTGAGAAAAAACAGAAATGATTGCAATAAATGAAATACCAAAAAGCATGCATAGTACTGAGGTAATGGGATGAATTTCCAAATAATGAGGTTTGCAGAATATCAAACTATCACAAAAGTTTATTTTGATTTTGACAAGTGTCTATGCCAATAATGAACAAATACAATTGTATGCCAAAACATTACTAATCATATAGTAATGACTCAGGCAGATTAAAGCTAAAACTTGTTAGAAGCATGAAGCTGCTGGATTTTACAGTAGAATTAACTGAACAGAGAGATGAGCAATCAACTGAGATAAATACAATAAGTGAACTTGCTGTTTGTTGCTTCTCAAGAACTTTTGTAGTAAAACTTCTATTAATAAACAAATAGATTTGTCTAATGTGTGATCACAAGTCACTGAGGGTAGCTTTACAGAAATGGGGTGCATAAGTGTTTATATTTCATGTTTTAAAATAAAAATTTATTTTGTTTTATCATTTAGTAATAATGGAGGATAAGTAGATAGCTTCTGGCAGTTTCTGTAATTATTGAAGATCTGTAAAATTTCAAAGTAATCAGTAATATTATGCTACATGTTACAACATTCATGTGTTCAGGTGTTATGTTTTAAGCAAATCTTGACTATGAAAATTAAATTGAAAGAAGCATGTTTGAGTGTTATGTTTTAAGCAATCTCAGCTGTGGGACAAAATGGGAAATATAACTGCAATAATGCTATGAAGATCTGAATAAATTTATGCATCAAAATAGAAGCAAAAAACAAATCTGTAAAATGTTAATTTTTCACGGTTCTGCTAGTAAATCATTACTAATAGAAATACTTCCATTGATACTAACTGAATATGCAACTGAAATATACTCCAAACCGCCTACTACAATTATTGACTTAAGTTTTATATAAAGATTATTTGAACTGAAAGAAAAGATACATGGTTGTATAAACCTTGTATTCTAAAATCGTTATAAATATGGAAGCTCAAAATCTCTTGTATAATATTGGACAATTCAGAAATGACACCAATATCGGCTAAATCAGAACTATGATTTATTTATAACATTTATTCAGGGTAGTCAGTAATAAAGATGACCTTTTATAAGTAATTTATTGAAGAGTAACTTTTATTAGTTTATATAAAGAAAATTTCGGAGTACTTTAAGAAAGATGCTTGTAACACCAAGGTTTTTCAAGTGGTAACCCATCTAAGTGCTAACTAAGCTTGACATTGCTTAACTTTGACAACTGGATGAGAACCAGTGTGCTGAAAGTGAAATAACGGAATCTTGGATTTATCTAAGCCAAAATCCTCACTGAAACATAGAAGGATTGTCCCCTAAAAAAATACACTGAATTCATTATAACCACATTACTGAGTGTCAATATCATCTAATGGTTAAGATGAAACTCAAGTACAAAAAAAAAAATGGTAATTTCACCTTCAGTTAGAACCCAACCAATTTGTGACTCACTGTTAGCTTTAATGTTCAAAATTAATCTTTTAGCATTTAAACCAGTCATAACCGGCCCAAATATTCTACCTCTCTTATGTTCAATCTGACAGGGTCTGACCTCTCACACCTACCTTGTATCATCCTAAAAATAAACTCTATCACATCATCAAAATCTAAAAGCTGAGATTAATTCAAAACAATGTGAATAGATAAGCATTACATTAGTCAATGTAATCTGAATGCTACAGAGTTAATGAAACAAATCTGTCCTCAAATTGCCAAGCAAGTTTGGCATTAACAAAATATCTTTCTTGAATGTAAATACTCTCAGTACCCAATGTAAGTTTGCTGCTTCATTCTGTTTCAAATCTACTAATAAACGTTTATACTGAAATGTTAATGGGTGTTCTAATACTTATGAAATTCCTATAATAACAAAATTGCTTTGACAGGAATATATTATTTAAATAAAGAATAAATGTGAAGATTAATTTGTTCCTCTTTTGCATAGAGACTGACATTTATTTTACACACTGGTTTGTTCAAGCAAATAATTCAGTCATATCTTGCCTTACTTTCTTTTTTTTTCTTTTTCTTTCTTTATTTAAACAAAAAAATGGTTTATTTGCGTTTTTATAACAACAAAATATAGCAAGTTATTCATCAGAGTTCCATAACTGGAACTGAATGAGAATGTAGTATCTTAGTGCAGAGATCCCCAAACTGAAGACTGCTAAAAATTTCGTAAATTTTTTACAAATATTTGTCTGTGCATTATATTTGGGATCTAGTAACTCTAGTCAGGAGGCGCAATGGCCCAGTGGTTAGGGCAGCGGACTCGCGGTCATAGGATCACGGTTTCGATTCCCAGACCGGGCGTTGTGAGTGTTTATTGAGTGAAAAACACCTAAAGCTCCACGAGGCTCCGGCAGGGAATGGTGGTGAACCCTGCTGTACTCTTTCACCACAACTTTCTCTCACTCTTACTTTCTGTTTCTGTTGTGCCTGTAATTCAAAGGGTCAGCCTTGTCACACTGTGTCACGCTGAATATCCCCGAGAACTACATTAAGGGTACATGTGTCTGTGGAGTGCTCAACCACTTGCATGTTAATTTCACGAGCAGGCTGTTCCGTTGATCGGATCAACTGGAACCCTCGACGTCGTAAGCGACGGAGTGCCAACAGTAACTCTTGTCATATGATGTTTAATTGTTTGCCTATTAAATTTATTGGATCTCAAGCAGTCAACTGTTTTGCCCCATATACAAACTGAGAAAAATGGTGTTTGAAATTTTTCAAGAGAATCAACTGAAATTTTGTGATTTAATTCAAAACAAGCTCCGGTGTACAAAAATTGGCTATCTTTGATATATTTAAACATTTAAAGAGAACAAATCATCAAACTAGAGAAGGGAGAAAAGAATATCTAAGCACCAACTGATAATATTTGTGCAATGAGAGACAAAATAGTTGTCTGTGATTTAAAAAAAAAAAAAAGAAGTTTATGAGAGAACTTTTCAGATGTTTTCCAAATTTACTGAATGCAACTTAAATGCAATATTAGTTCTTCAATCTTCGATCATTTAGCACTGCTTGAAGTACACAAAAAAGTACTTCCCAAATATCCAAATACAAGAATATGATTGAATCCAAAACCCACTGATTCTTCCACAACAAACATGTTTTTCATTGATTGAAAAAAAAAAAAAAAAAGAGTCTATTGAATACTTTTAACAGGTTCAGCTATTGATTACGCAAAATTCAGTTATAATCTAAGTTTAATAATGTAAACCAACATAAAATCCACTCTCGGTATTGTTATATTTTAAAGATATATTTAAGCCAAAGGGACAAACTTTTGCTGTAACTATGTAAGAAGCTTACACACTGATTATTTGAACTGAAAGAAAAAGATAACATGGTTGTATAAACCTTGAGTTCTAAAATCATTATAAATATGGTAACTCAAAAATCTCTTGTATAATATTGGACAATTCAGAAATGACACCAATATAGGCTAAATCAGAACTATGATTTATTTATAACATTTATTCAGGGTAGTCAATAATAAAAATGACCTCTTATAAGTAATTTGTTGAAGAGTAACTTTTATTAGTTTATATAAAGTGTGAATTAAAAAAAAAACTTATTGTCATTCGTGTTAGCTGTAATAAACTGAAAATACCAATTTTAGTGTATTTACTACATATAAGAGGATAAAAGAGCATCTAAATTACCGAGCACATTCTAAAACAAATGTTACATACACTTTTGTATGTCAGTGTATACACAAATGTTACATACACTTTTGTATGTCAGTGTATACACAAACATACACACTTGTAGTGGCTGTAACTCAAATTCCAAGCATGAAGAGACACTGCCATTATAAATATACATTGTTTAACATATCAATGTAGATGTTAAAGTGTGTGAAATTGAAGATGAGAAAATAAAAACAAAAATGTAATTCACAATTTTATGAGCAAGGAGAATAAACTACTCTAGATAAGAGTTGAGAGTCTATTATCTGCAACTATGTAGAGCAGGGGTTCTCAACCAATCTTTACCTATCGACCCCTTTGATTACTATTTTGTTCTGGTAGACCCTCATAGCCATTCATTGTTTAAAATCTAGTTTTATAGAAACATCCTTCAAAATTTCTATTTTGTTTTTCACACATTAACTTGTGTAGGTTGAACTATGTAAAACATTAAAGAAACCAAACTGTTTCTTGCAATACATACCAACACACACATCTAAAGCAAAATTTTTTCAGGAGCCCTTAAAATACTATTTGTGGATCTCCAATTTACTATTTTGTTGTGATTAGATCGACCCCAGTGCACAACTGGTACTTAATTTATCGACCCCGAAAGAATGAGAGGCAAAGTCGACCTCGGCAGAATTTGAACTCAGAATGTAAAGACAGATGAAATACTAAGCATTTTGCCAGGCGTGCTAATGTTTCTGCCAGCTCGCTGCCCTAAAATTCTTTTACATAATGACACAAAACTGAGTGTTATGATTTAAACAACCCTAGCTAGTGAAACAAAATTATGAAGATCCACAAACATAAGCAGCAAAAATAAAAATAAGTACTCTTTTACTTGTTTCAGTCATTTAACTGTGGCCATGTTGGAGTACCACCTTTTGTTGAGCAAATCGACCCCAGGACATATTCTTTGTAAGCCTAGTACTTATTCTATCGGTCTCTCTTGCCGAACTGCTAAGTTACGGGGACGTAAACACACCAGCATCGGTTTCAAGCGATGTTGGGGGGGGGGGGACAAACACAGACACACACACATACATATATACGACAGCCTGTATAAGGGAATGTGAGATAAACACAATAGGGATTTTGAAAGAAGGATCTATAAAACTAGTTTTTAGACATCAAATGGCTATGGGGGTCCACCAGAATAAGAGTAATCAAAAGAATCCATAGATAAAAAATAGTTGAGAACCCCTGCTCAAAGCCATAATAGATACCCACTATAAGCCTGTCCCAATTACAAGGGTGGGCTGAAAAGTTCATAGGCTGACTATGAAGGAGTGATGCTAGAGCTGTAAAAACTTGGATGCATTAATTTCAACTTATTAATAACTGCATTGTATCTTTTGAGGTAAACTGACGTCTGACTGTTCAAAGAAGACTTCAAAATCTAACTAGGAGCGACAAAATCTGGAATCGTGGTGTTATCAAGTCCCTACAGAAACTGGCTTTAGCCCCCATTGATATTCATGTTGACATGGTTGCTACATTAGGGGATGACACTCCAGCTTCATCAACAGTACAAAAGTGGGCAGCTGAATTTAGGAATGGAGAGTCTTAAAGATGACCCAAGGTCTAGACGTCCTGCAACTGCCACCACCAAGGAAAACATCGATTGTGTTCACCACATTATGATGGATGACAAGTGACTGGTTATAAGTCAAATAGCCGATGCTATTGTATATCTCATGAGAGAGTTGAAAATATCCTACACAATGAACTTGGCATGACAAAAGTTTTGGCTCGGTGGGCTCCACGTCTTCTGACACCTGATCAAAAGCACACCAGGCTAATCACATCATGGGAAATTCAGATATTGTTTGAGACAGATCCAGCTAATTTCTGTGAACATTTCCTAACTCAAGATGAGTGTTGGCTGCATCACTTTGAACCAGAGACAAAGAGACAATCCATGCAGTGGAATCACCCAATTCAACTGCTCCAAAGAAGGCCAAGGTCTTTTCTTCTGCAGGGAAAGTAATGGCCTCTGCTTTTGGGATTTAAAAGGTATTGTGTTTATCGACTATCTTCAAATGGGCTACACCATCAATGGTGAGTACTATGTCAACTTGCTGAGGCAGTTATGAAAGGCTATCAAGACCAAACACCCTGGAAAACTGACGAAAGAAGTTTTGGCTCCAGCACATAAGTCCTTGGTTTCAGTGACTGCTGTGCATGACTGTGGTTTTGAATTAATTGATCACTGTCCATTTTCTCCTGATTTGGCCTCATCTGACTATCATCTGTCCCCCAACATAAAAAAAACACTTGGCTGGGAACCAGTATTACAGTGATGATGATGGCATATCTGCTGTTGATGACTTTCTTTTTATCAATAAGATGAAATCTTCTTCGCTAATGGGATCCAAGCACTGCAACACCAATGGAAGAAAGTCAGGCTATGAACTTTTCAGCTGATCCTCGTAGAAAGCCTGAACTTGTAAAGAAAAGCTAATTAATAGTTGATATTGTTTGTTGTTATAAACCCTGCCTGACAAAGCTTTATCTGATAATAGTTTGCCTGAGTTATTCAGCATCACTACAAAAAATTTATTCCTTTTGTACATCCTAGCTGATGCTTCTGACATTCAATGCCTTAGTCATCTCTTTTGCAGTCAGACTATTGTTAAAATTTATGTTATTCATCAATGCATATTCAAAATCATATTCATACACTTTCTATTCCAAAGTTGAAACTATGAAAATTTCTGTACATTCAATTATTTCAGTTTATCTATTTATTTATAAAGGCAGAAGATAAACACAAAATTGTTTGTGTTTAAAATTCATATTACATTTATAGAAGGTCTATATATATAGCTGGAATGGAAAAGAGTAAGTAAATATCAATTCCTATCATGATAACACTATATATTCTAATGAGTTATACTATAATGATGATCTGATATTATGAATGTTACATACTCTATTTATCAAATATATTCTATTATTCATCATGTAAATGTTAAAAAAAAATCCAAAACAAAATAGCAGTAGGCCATATACAATAGTTATTCGTGAATATTTCCAAAAATTTTAAATATCAATGTGGGAATAGAGCTAGCTATTCTATGACTATTGGGAATGGAATTATCAGAAAATATTCAGTCCCTTCTGAAGTACAGGCATTAGTATAAGAAAAATTAAATAAAATTTTGGTGTTTTGTGGAATAGCTAAACATCATTGCTTTAAAATATATATACTTGTCCACTGCAAAATAGAAACATTTGACATTTCTCTTGGCAGAGTGCCTTATTATTTTGACAGTCCATATATGAAAAGAAAAAAAAAATTATAAAGGAGTCACTGGTTCATCCCAAAACTCTATCTGTAGATAAATACACGAGAAATAAACAGTGCAGAAAGATTGATGTAGCCTGAATTTGGATAAAATTACGACAAGTAAGGATGATTATATTGTGTGAATTGGTAGGAGTTGATCAAGAATGTTTGAAATGTGTGTGTGGAAAAAAAAAAAAAAAAGAAGGCAGCTAACAGCATAATTCCCACTTGCTCCATTATCATCCACTAAATTATATTGGCATTGAGACTGCTCACTTTGAAACAAGTATTGATGTAAACTTAAAATTAGGAAAAAATAAGTAATCTTAAAAATGAGAAATGGATTAAAATGCAATTATAGCTCTGTCAGATAACAAGAGGAAACAGTAGTTGGGACTGAAAAGCTGAATCATTACTGACACCCCTTTCCCCCATACAATTCATATCCTTTTGCCATCTCAATGTCCCAAGGGACAGCCTATTACACCTAACTATCCACACAGAAGCTAACTTTATGTCTCTTTAGCCCTCCTTCCCCCAATATCCTCCCATCACACTTGACAGTTAAATTTATTTTCACTGGCTTCCACATAACAATATGGGAATGGGTAGGTAAAGTACCTTTGATAGGAGTGTGTTAAGTGGATGTTGTCAGCAAAGAAGGGAAATAATTGAACCATCCCATAACCTGCTGTCTATATGTCTCTGTCTGATCTCTTCTGCTATGATTGGGACAGGACAATTTCACAGCCACCAACAACTGAGTCTGATGGACAATTTACTGCGAAGAGGAAGCAGAGAGGAGATGAAGATATGGGAGGGGGATTTAACTGAGAGAGAAGCATTTTATTGCCATATTTTGAGAGACAACAGAGTGGTGGAAAGCTGGTAGAAGTGGATTATGTGGATATGGATTATGTGCGTGTGATGGTGTGTAAGTGAGAAGGAGTGCAGAAGAGGAGCATGATAGGGAGAATTAAATGATAGAAAATTAGTTAGTTTAGATGGGAGGAGGACCTAAAACTCTCTCCCTCTGTACGCTGATGAATTTGGAAGGAAGTGAGGTGTAGCCATGAAAATATTGGCAGTAAGAGTAAAATTAATGAAGATTAGAAAGAAAGAAGTGAGAGAGATAAGTCAAGATAGGATAGATACATTGGCTGAGTGAAAGTATTGAAAATTTATATATATGTGCATACATAAATCTTCAATACTCTCACTTTATACACACACACACACACACACACATATATAAATAAATCTTCAATGTGTGTGTGCGTGTATGTATTTTTTTATTCTTTTACTTGTTTCAGTCATTTGACTGCAGCCATGCTGAAGCACTACCTTAAAGGGTTTTAGTCGAACAAATCAACCCCAGGACTTATTCTTTGTAAGTCTAGTACTTATTCTGTACACAGACAGATAGAGAGACAGCTAGATATAGATATCATCAATCCAGCTTTCCTTCCGAGTTACATAAAAATTATTTTCTCTCACCCTAAATATGAGTTACACATTTAATCTGAATAGTTCTAAGGGGATGTTTAATCCTGTTGATGTCAACATGTCTGAGACAGTTATTTTACTAAATTTTTCATTATTTTCAAAATTAATTAAAACAAAGGTTGTGTACTTCAATAGAAATCTGGTAACAAAATGGGTTAAAATATTATCCCTCACTTATGTTTCTCTTATATCCTCAGCAATATGCAAAACCAGCACATTACCATAGCTTTCTGTTTGACAGTCAATTTGTAAATTGGAACTAGTTTAGATAACTTTAAAATGAGAACTGGTCACTATCTCAATAATTTGGTCTATTTAACAGTCATCAGTATATCCTTGGTATTTATTTTACTCTCTCTCTTTCAAACAGCAACTCCTGACAGGCACTCTTGAAGTCTTAGGTCAGCCTTGGACAAGAGATCTTATGACCAAAAGCTGACCAAAGACATCCAAGTCTTCACCATTTTTTTTTGTAAAGGAAAATATATCCAGGAATACACATAATCTATTGCGTCCTATCTTATAATCTGGTGGGATTCACTGATTTGTTAGCTATTTTTAACAGGTTGAGTAATTGCATAAAGGATTCTTTTTCTGACACGCCAGTGATTCCAGTAACCCACCATCCTTTACTACAATTCATGGATTTTTTCTATTCGGTTGCACCTATGGGAATTTTTAAGTTTAGCAAATATTTAAAAATTTGGTGTATTGATGTAATTTTCCAAGCTTAATCTCAAGGAGATAATTTACCTTTACCAGAAAATTTAAAAAAAAGTTACAGAGGTTTAAAGTTTGATAATTTTTACCCAGTCAGAAAACAAGATTTGGAAGCTGTCATTTTGTGCATGACTAGACATGTCAACTGTAAAAAAAAAAATGAAATATTGGTGGAATTCTGATTTATGCACACCATATAACCCCTCATAACTTTATCGAATTTTCAAAAAACTTTTGTGAATTTGTATTCTACACATAGGAATTTATATAATTATACAAAAATAAAAAAAATAAAAAATTGGTGCGTAATTTAAGGTCTATTTAGCTATAATTTTTAGCTCATTTCATAACCACTATCTAAGCAAAAAATGACTACATGAGCAAGCAGCTTGGTTTGTTACTATGGAAACAGGTACCTATATGTTTATGGCTTTCAATTGGCTAAAATTACCCCAAATTTGCAAACATATTGATTTATGTCGAAAATGAATTTCATGTCAATGATCTACTTACAAAACTACACCAATACACCAAATATGAAATCAATTGGAATAAGAATTGAAGAAATTGGAAAGTGGCAGCTAAACAGAAAAGTTCTCAACACTATTTAACACTAATTGAAAATAGTTTGACTACATCCCACTTGCAGTTCATATGGAAATGGTTTAAATTGTAGATTTAAACCTTTAGCTTTTAAACTGGCCATATGTGGCTCAAATATTGTACTTGTTTTATGATCAGGACAAACAGATCTGGACTCTTACACCCAGGTCGCCTTTGCCTTTCATCTTTTGGGATCAATAAAATATTGTACCAGTCAAATCCTGGAATTGATATGTGCAACTTGTACCTCTCCTTAAAACTGCCAGCCTCATGCCAAAATAAGAAATAATTATAATAATAATAATGGTATTATTTTGAAAGCCTCTCAGTTAGTTCTTAATTACTGGTTTCAAGGTTTCAAGTAGTGCCTTCTCCTGTGATTCAAAGAGACAATACTCTCCTTAGAATACGAGCTGTACCCAACAACGCTGTCTTCTGGATCACTTTGAGCCTGACAGCAGCTCCAATATTCTTAATATGTTTTTCAAAGCTCTTGGTATTAACATTATTATTATTATTATTATTATTATCATTATTATCATTATTATTATTAAAGGCAGGGAGCTGGCAGAATCATTAGCTTGCTGGACGAAATGCTTAGTGGTATTTCACCCACCGCTATGTTCTGAGTTCAAATTCTGCCAAGGTCAACTTTACCTTTCATCCTTTCGGGGGGGGGGGGCGATTAAATAAGTACCAGTTACATATAATATAATAAACCAGTCCCCTCCCACAAAACTTCAGTCCTTGTGCCTATTGTAGAAAGAATTATCATCATCATCATCATCATCATCATTTGGCTATAGTACTATTTCAGCTTCACACTAACAATGCCAGTACTTAAGAAAGAAAACCATTAAAAAAAAAAATGGTCTTGTTCCAGAGAAAGGAATCAAGCAATGCCTCTGCCAGCTGTCTATCTGCTGAGTCATTCACAAAATATTGTTCCACTATCTTTTGTTAGCAGCTGCAGAGCCTGAACCTTTGTAAGACACAAACACTTCATTCAAGCCTCAGGAATTTGTCTCCTGCTAATCTATCATTCTGTTTGTGAAATCTCTCAGTGTGAGCGATGTGCATGTGCATCTTTGTATGCTTGTGTACTATTTAATGAATTATTTACATGAATGCTTATTAGTATCATAATGTTTACAGTGAATACTAACACATTGTTCACATAGAATAATTAGATTAATCCCTCCACTAATATTGAGTTAAATTTATTTCTAATAATATTCTTGCCAAAGGAAAAAAAAAAAAAGGAAAAAGCAAAAATACGTTCATTAATTATTAATTAAAGCTTTTATATTTTTCATGCAATAATTTAGTGTTATTTAAACATAATAGATAAATACATATATACAAATGTATGCCTGCAATCTGAACAATCTTTTTGTATTATTAAGGAAATATTGTTACTTTTTTGTTGTTGTTTGTTTGTAGAAACCAGTGATCCATTTTGATCATTAAAACTTAAAATAAAATGTAATATTAATGAGTAATTAGTATTATTTTCTATAAAAAAAAATGTTTAATTTGATTTTTGTGCATTCCAGTCCAAAATCATTTTTATTCTTAATTCCTCTCCAATGTCAGTTCAGTTTCTTGTTTAGGTAAAATAACTAATAGTTTCCTATTCTCCTCGTTTTACAAAATATCAAATAAAAATATTTTGTTTTAGGTTATGTGTGGGTGTGCACATGCATGCCAAGTAAATAACTTAGCTGCAAAATGTTTCTATTGTGAGTCTTTACAATTACGATAGTGTGTGTGTGTGTGTGTGTAGTATAGAAACCACATTGGCATTGTAATTAAAAAAAGAAATTATATTATCCTATAGGCCCAGATGAAATTTTTGTGTAAAATTTAATGAGCTATATCTGAATTTGCCAGGCATTTTCATGGAATAATAAAGAAGGGAGTAGGAAGAGGACAATTCATGCACATGCACATGCACACACACACACACACACACACACACACACACACACACACACACGGTTTATTTTACAGATTATGATTCCTCAGTTGTTTGTAATTAAGGTTTAGATTTAATAATATTTTAGCATAGGAAAATATGAATATCAACCCGTTGGCATTCAGATCACTTTGTCAAATATAATGCTTATTTATTCACATTTTAAATTTATCATTCACTATCTTGTAGCTTTAAAATTTTAATGATGTGATTGTGTATTTAGAGAATGACATTGTAGGGTAGGTGTAAGAGTCCAGATCTGTTTGTCCTGATCATAAAACAAGTACAATATTTGAGCCAGATATGGCCAGTTTAAAAGCTAAAGGGTTAAATCTACAATTTAAACCATTTCCATATGAACTGCAAGTCGGGAGAAATGATTATTATTGTTGTTATTATTATTATTATTATTATTGCTGTAAGCTGGCAGAATCATTGGTGCGTGGGACAAAATGCATAGTTGCTCTTTATATTCTGAGTTCAAATTAATAATATAACCAACTGTTTGAGAAAAATCAGCCCCCCCCCCCCCCACTAGATCGCCAAGTAAAAAAAAACTGAAAGTAGTTTCATTAATGAGGGACTGATATATTCAACTAAATATTAATTAGTTTCTGTAGCTGCATTGTGCAGTCTATAACTGTCAGTTGGTTAGTAGAAGTTTCACAGCACAGTAGACTATAATAATTAAGACACATACAATTAGCTTTCTTGATATCTTGGAAAATAATAACAAATATTTCAGCTTGCAATTTTTTTTAATAATAAATTTTTATGTATATCAAAGAAAATTACACTAATCTAACAGGTTTATCAGTTTTATAAAAGCTGTAGCCACTCAATAATACATTAAGAATATGTCGTCAATCACCATCCCATACCTTTCTGTGAGTGTGTGTGTATGCATGCACATATGTGGTTGTGTGTACTGTTTAAGAATTTTCAGCTTGCTTAATACAGGTTATCAACAACTCAATGATAAAATCCATAGATGGAAGCATGAAAATCGAACAGGCTGCTGGTGAATCTATCATTCATTCGCAATGAAATGTTCTGTTTAGCAGCTTTATCCTTGTGATAAACTATATTCATTTGGAAAGCATCATATCTCCCTTTTCAAAAGCAAATCAAATACTCAGTGCACATATTGTTAGGAGGATAATAATATGGAATTAGAAGATAAATCAATAAATTTAACCAAATTTAAAAAAGGATGAACCATTGTTCAGGCTGATATAGATGACTAAGAGATCTGCATTCATTAACAAACACTCACACTTTTTCTTTTTATTTCCCATGTTACTTTCCTCCAAGCTTGCATTAATGATGTATATAGCTATCAATAATCTACTGAAATGTTTGATAATTATCTTAATTTATGACTGCTTGATAATTATGTTGATTAGATGAAAATAGAAGTAGAAATATATGATAAATAAATGAAATATATAAAAATGTCAAATATACAAATGATAAAAAAAAAACATACACAAAGGCTCGTTAGTGCTTTTACATGCACTTTTCAGTAATTGCATGTGTTGAGAAGCATATAATATTTAACGCAGTGTACAAAAACTTGTAAACTAGAAAATTATAAAAAACAAGTAGAAACATCTTGAAGAAACCAGTTTAAATATCAGATATTTTGTACATTTCTTATGTGATCATATTTTTAGCAAGCATGTGAGTTTCTTGTTGGCATTATTATGGAAAAGGGAGTTTTGTTGAGTCAAGTGCATTATAGAAATCCCAACTACAAACACATACTTTTATCAAATATCCAATGGACAAAATAATTTATATGAAAATATTAAAATATAAAGATGCTCTGGGAATAAATATTTGTCTCTTGTATTTTCAGCTATCTCTCTTATAACTGCCAATACACTCGGTCTTCACTCAACTTATAAGCAATTAATGTGAGATCTTGTCTGGAAACAATTAAGAGATGACGTAATTTAATATAGAAATGTACATAGGCGCAAGAGTGGCTGTGTGGTAAGTAGCTTGCTTACCAACCACATGGTTCCGGGTTCAGTCCTACTGCATGGCACCTTGGGCAAGTGTCTTCTACTATAGCCTCAGGCCGACCAAAGCCTTGTGAGTGGATTTGGTAGACGGAAACTGAAAGAAGCCCGTCGTATATATGTATATATATATATGTGTGTGTGTGTGTGTCTATGTTTGTCCCTCTAGCATTGCTTGACAACCGATGCTGGTGTGCTTATGTCCCCGTCACTTAGCGGTTTGGCAAAAGAGAGACTGATAGAATAAGTACTAGGCTTACAAAGAATAAGTCCCGGGGTCGATTTGCTTGACTAAAGGCGGTGCTCCAGCATGGCCACAGTCAAATGACTGAAACAAGTAAAAGAGAGTAAAAGAGTATAGTGGAGATTATTCTTTTGAGATAATGAATAGATAGGGATCAACTGCAATAAAGATAACCTCTTCTGCATTAAACTGAGCAGTAAACTTTGAGTAGTGTACCACAATTTTCATTTACAGCTGATACATATAGAAGTTCACCAAATCTCTTTGCTATGAGTTTGGTTATACTGCTATTAACTGAAGGTTTTGCAAGCCTTCCTTCTCAAAAAAGTGATTACATCAAACAAACATTAAAATTGTTACATGGCAACCATTAAAGATAACTAACTTTTCCTTTGAAAGTCTGGTATATCTCTTGTTAGAGAAAGAACTGAAAAGAATCAAGTATGTACAAGTTAAGCTATCATTCAACAACTACAATAGGGATTAAAAATCATATCCTTCTTACAGAAGTTACTAACAGTGTCATGGTGTGGGTTTTGGCCACCCTGTACTGTAGCCAAATTGGCTGCCCGCTTCCTTAAATGTAACCTACTTTCAACGCGTTTCCTCCACCTAAAAGCAACTACTCTGTGCAACCTACACATCCTGCACTGCCACACTATGCCAATGGTCAGTAAACTATTTTTGTCCTATGTAACAAACATTAATAATTTTGTCTTATGCTCCGAGTGTCATGCACGACTAATTCATGTGCATGATGGTGTTTAGATCCATAACTGAACAGATAAATGATCAAAAATGAAACTACATTACATAATGAAATATCCCTTCCTTAAGAAGGCTGAGTGTGATTTAAGGGAAATTTAGCTGCTATTCATAGCAGGTTAAGCAACCACAGAATCTACCTTGCTGCATGTATATCAGAAGGTGAAACATCTATTATTGATGTATATGGTGTAGAATTTTGCTGTATGGGAAATAAAAAAAAAAAAAGGAAACTGAGTTTACAAATGAGTTTCAAATTATGGCTGAAGTCTTTTTACTCCAATTATATTGAGAATGCTTTTAGGAAAAGCATGAACATCACAACAACCCATTATGGCCTAGTTTAAAGAACTGATATAAATAAAATTTCTGATGCCTTTAAAAAAATTCCAAATAAAATCTTTAACCACATTAATGTTATACCTATAAAATGAATCCAGAGTAAAGAGACACAAAAAAGTTTGTAAGGAAGTGTTACAGCATCCATATATATATCAGGAAGAGACTATTCTAGAGTACGTCCTGTCTGGTCTTCGAAACGTCTAGATAGAATAGAGACAGCTGATGAAGGGATATTCCAAGGGGCTTTCCGTTTTCCTATGTGTTCGTTCCGTTGTCTGTAGTTTATTGTTCTAACGTCCTGTACCCTGATATGCATGTATATACACATGTAGATGTAAGTATGTACATATATGTGTGTATACATGTATATATATTCTTTGTATTATTACATTATTGAACGCACACGTCCTATTTTACAAGTAAGTCTACTATTATTCTGACGTGACTATCTTTCTATCTATCTATCTATCTATCTATCTATCTGTCTATCTATCTTTCTATCTATTTATCTATCTGTCTTCCTCCATCTTTCTATCTATACCTCTGTCCTGGCCTCTACTTCACTGCTATACCCTTCTGTCCCTTCCTCCTTGTTCCACTTCCTCCCTCCACCATCCTCTCTATCTATTTATCTATCTGTCTTCCTCTATCTTCCTATCTACCCTTCTGTCCTGGCCTCTACTTCACTGCTTCTGTCCCTTCCTCCTTGTTCCATTTCCTCCTTGTTCCATTTCCTCCCTCAACCATCCTCTCTGCTCTCGTGTGACCTGTGGTCAACTTTCTTTTCACTCCAGCCGCTGTGAAGGCAAGACGAACTACTAGCGTTCTACCTCAGATTTGCGTTTGGCCCTACGGCTTTTGAATGTTGTTTTCACTGTCCATTTTTTCCTGTCTTGGTTTGTGTTTGCCACCTTGGAATCCTCTGTGTAGTTGGTTGATCCACTACTCAGGAAGAGACTATTCTAGAGTACGTCCTGTCTGGTCTTCGAAACGTCTAGATAGAATAGAGACAGCTGATGAAGGGATATTCCAAGGGGCTTTCCGTTTTCCTATGTGTTCGTTCCGTTGTCTGTAGTTTATTGTTCTAACGTCCTGTACCCTGATATGCATGTATATACACATGTAGATGTAAGTATGTACATATATGTGTGTATACATGTATATATATTCTTTGTATTATATATATATATATATATATATATATATAATATGTGACAACCATCTAATTGTCACATATTATATTTATAGATAAATTCTTCTATTTTACATAATATTGAGGACTCATTCATTCTTTTGTTGTCATATATATATATATATATATATATATATATATATATATATATATATATTATATATATCATATATATAATATATATGTAATATATATATCGAAGATCTGGAAGGGTGGGGTGGCTAAAGGCTGCAAGAGTGAACGGTGAGCAAGTGATGGAGTAGTAGTAAACAGAATTAATAGTGAACAAAGGGGAAAGGGTGGTTGATGGTAACTATGAATGGGATACACACACGCACACACACATTGAAGAAGCATTTATTCCTATATTCAGTTTTGATTCTGTTCCAATGTCCATTTTTGACAGAAAAGTTTAATAGTCGATTCCTCATTATTATTAATGTTATTTAAAATGAAAAACGACAATTTTCCAGTGACTTTTTTTTTTTACGTATCCCCAAAATTTTGACATTTTCATTTGGCTTCATTTCCAACTAAAACAAATTAAAATTACTAATAATTTACTGCATAGCATTCAGTACATCACTCCTTAACTGAATTCTGTAAAACTAAGGATGAGGCTGTCAGATAAACAGTGCAGTAAAGTAATTGCTTCAAATGCTTTCTTCTAATCCATGTTTTCTGTAAGGCTTGCCACTGTTTGTTTGTTAGAAGTATTATATTTAACTTAGTCTTCCTCATCTCTTCTAACTGCATATCCATTATCACTCAGGTCTCCTCATTTGCATATAGGTCTGATGTTTTTCACTGCCAGCTGCCTTCCTAACTCATTGCAATCCATTTAAAGGTTAAATTATCATTAAAACAATAAAATAAAAACCTGTTAAAATGTTATACGAGAAGGCAATGAATGAAAACAAACTTGTTTTTGTGTTTTTATCAATTAGAATATCGATTTTAGAGTCAGTCCTATAAAAGGTGTTTTAGTCTATTGATTAATGAAGCATTCCTCAGTAAACTTGTATTAACTTGTTGCAACCACAAAGACCAAGAATCTGATGTGGAGTTCAATATCTGCTGAATAGTAACTATGAACAACAGATAGTCTAGAAAGTGAAGCTGAACACTTTGTGTAAACCAAACAAGAAATAGTATTGAAATGAAAAAAAATACTTTACATTACTTAAAGCCTGTAAATACTGTTTTCTCATCTTTCACTCTCACATACACACACAAAAACCCCCCCATATATATATTTATATTTTTATATATACACATGCTGATATATGACCTACGTTGGACTCCTCATTCGCATAATCCCCGAACCTGGAGCTTAACTATGGTCTATCCATAGCACTTACTCAACATTACCTGACACCTTCGGGTCTTATTGACACCATTGCCTCTCATAACCTTTCTCTCTCTCTCTCCTCTCTCTCTCTCTCTCTATATATATATATACACACACACATAAACATACACACACACTATATGCATATATATATACACACACACACATGCACATGTATACATTCACACAAATATATATATATACACACACACACATACATACATTCTCACATATACATACATAAACACACATAATACATTCACACCAATATATACATACACATATATACATACACATTCACATATATATATACATACACATTCACACATATATACATACACTCACACATATCTATACACATAAACACACACATTCATACATACATACATATGTCATGAGAGTTTGCTATATAGTTCCTTATGATAATTAAAAACTTGTCTGTATGTGTATTCTACTAGAATTATGTAAAGTATAATTATCTCATTTTAGTAATAAAGTGAACCACTAAATGTTGCCACTCAAGGCAGATTCTACTGAAACTTTATGAAGTGAAACCCAGTATGCTGCATTTAATGCGATGAAACAATTTTTTTTATATTCCTTTTACTGCAAATATTGTCTGACAAAAAATATTTAAAAGCATTCACTAGAAAAATCCATTAAAATGTTTGAAGTTGAAGAGAAATGGCATTTGCATTATCCAATATTATAGATTTTAAGTAGCAAAAGTAATTTTTATTGCTGTATAAATTATTTCTCTTTGGGTTTCTAGATTTGAAAACCTACATTAATGTAGTTTTTTTTTTTTCCTTCTTAAAACTGAACTAAGCATGCTTGAAGTTTCCTCATTATTTCTTTCTCTCCCATCTGGGACTTGTTATCAACATATTTGGGGGCTGTCACGGTTAACCCCTACTTTACAACATCATTTGCCAATGATATAATGTTATTCTGTGCATAGTAAAAGTGATCTCTAGAGAATAGCCAATATAATTACAATCTTGCACAGCTATAAAAAGGTTGACGACCATATTAACATCAAAGATATTAACAAAATGGTAGTTGTTAAGCATTTATTGAAGACAAACTTCTCATGACCCCCAAAATACTACAGGAATTACATAACTGTTCCACCATTATCTAAAAAGGAAGAACATTAAGATAAAGTAAAAGACAGATTTGATAGTAAGATAGATTTGATATATATACTGGACAACCTGATCCTAATTATCTTGCCTATAAAATCTTTTGAAGATTTCTTACCATTCAGTTATTTAGTCATGGCTAACAGTTTGGAACATATTTTATTGCATAAAGATAACTGATAAGATAACTAAAATAATTACAAAACCTAACAGATTGACTATTAAAAAAAAAGTCACCAAAAAGCAGTGACAATATTAATTTTATTCCTCAATTTTCTGAAAAATAAAAGAACCAAAAAATTATAAGAAAGAATAGGACAGTGGTAGAGGCAAGCTGGCTGAGTGGGAATTGTACTTGGATACTTGATCATGACTCATGAGTTCAAATCTACCAGAAGTAATTCATTACGTTTTTAGGTTAAACACTTCCAGTAAGTAAACTCTTGCTTACTTACAGAAGAAAATAGGTTATGTTACCTAGAATGTTGCAAGATAAGTCTTAACCACCTGCTCCACTCTGATGTCCAATACAGAATAGGATGGTTTATCTTGCAACCATTTGATGTAACGAAACAGGAGCTAAGCACCAGCTCTTTCAAAAAGCCTCTTGGGCTAATAAATAAGTTTCTGTGTGGCTGGTTACTTGATCTCTTAGAAATATTGGCAAAATCTTTCTTAAATTACACCCTCTCTTCTTAAGAAAATAGAAAGAATACCTTAGACATTGTTGTCCTGAAAGATAAAACAGCAATGGTTTAAATGCCTTGTGATCATGTCTGCTCAATCATGGCTAACAACAAAAAACTCTTCATGGCTTAAGAGTCATTTTAACATTAAAATATCAGTGGCAGTTAATTACAGACTGGAAAATTGAATTCTAGAATAATTAACAATTTTTTAGTACATTCCATCTTTAGTGTAAGATGAATTCTTATCTAATTTATCTCTAAGAAAATTAACACAAAATCATTCCACCCAACAAGGGAGCTTCTACATGGTCACTCAGCATGCTAGAAATAGCAGCTAACTTCCCTTGATTCACACACTTCTTGCCTGAGAAAAGGAAAGGAATATTAGATTATGGTAGTCCCTAATGTACAAAATGATGGAACTGTCACAACTAGAAAGCTTTTGATTATACATTTGCCCAATCTAGGCTTACTTGGAGCTAAACAACAACAACTCAAAATATTCCTAATAATGATTTTCGTTTTTCTTTTTGATTTAAATGAAAAGAAGAGTTAGAATCTTACTTCTTCGCCAGCTCTATCTCGGAAACGCAACCATTGTCCATTGTCTTCTCGTTGGTACTCCAGTACATATGCTTCCGCATATTCTTGGCCCTGTAATAGAAAAAGTCGCATAAGTCACATTAAGTAAGGCTGAACACAACAGTTGTTATTATCATTATAGCATTTAATTTCACAATTCACAATCTCTGTTTGGTTTCAATAAAATAACCCACATCTAATCTCTGAACTATCACATGCCTGTTCGCTAATCATGCAGTAGAGATTTGTTTGACTACCGTAACACATATTTTATTAAGAACTTCTTTCTTTAGCAAGGCCAGCAACTTCAGGGAAGGAGTAAGTCAATTACATCATCCCCTGTACTCAACTGGTACTTATTTCATAAACCCAGAAAAGATGAAAGGCAAAATCGACCTCGATGGATTTGAACTTAGAACGTAAAGACAGATGAAATACTGCTAAACATTTTGCCTGGCATACTAACTGTTCTGCCAGCTTGCTGGGATGACTGGACTTTTAATATTAATTTCACTTTGTATTTGTCTTTGTAATTATAGCATCTACACTATCATAACATGAATAACAGCGATCAGGAATTATATAGCATTTATAGTTGTTTAAACTCTTGGTATCAGTTAAAAATTACATAAAAATGGCAAGGTACTGTAAAACGGAGAAATTCATAACTCCCATAACCAAAATATATTTTACATTCTAGCTTTGATTATACACATCACCAAAAATCCTCATTGCCAAAGGACTAGAAAATAATCACACTGTACAAGGAAATTGCATGAGAGTGATGCATTACCAAAAGATAAGCTTATAGAGAGAAAGAGAATTATAAATTAATGTAAAGCTTGAAGAAAGGAAAGTTGAAAATTTCCATTAGACAATATTTAAGCAATCAGAATCAATTAGATTACAGTTGAAATACTATATATAGACTAGTAAGTCAAATTTTTAAAGATGTTTTAAGAAAGAATTCAGTTGATAAAAGTACAGAAATCTGGGAACTCTTTTCTCTGTACAGAGGTGGCTTACTATGAAAGTCTAGCACTGACCACAAAGCCATACAAAATCATTATTTTGCCAATAGTGTAATAGAATTTTCTTTCTAGCAGGCAGCATTGGCATCAACCATGCTCGAATGGTGCTTTTTATGTGCCACCAGCATGTGAGCCAATCAGGCGGCACTGGCATCAGCCATGCTCGAATGGTGCTTAGCATGGCTGATGCCAGTGTTGCTTGACTGGCTCCTGTGCTGATGGCATGTAAAAAATGCCATTCAAGCGTGGCCAATGCCAGTGTTGCCTGACTGTCACCTATGCTGGTGGCACGTAAAAAGTACTATTTGAGTGTGGTTGATGCCAGTGCTGCTTAAAAAGTACTAAATACACTCGCAGACTGGTTGGCATTAATTAGGAAGAGCGTCAAGCTGTAGAAACTTTGCCAAATCAGAGTGGCACCTGGTGCAGCCTCCCGGCTTGCCAGTCAAACTGTTCAATCCATGCCAGCATGGAAAGTAGACATTAAACGACGATGGTGATAATGAAGAAAAACACCACGAAGGAATTCAGTTAAGTGAATGTATTCTAATATCTGATTGCTACTCATTTTACTGTACTCAATCAAGTGAAAAAGCATAGTCACCAAATATACAAAAACTGCTTGACCTCTTGTACCAACAATGTTTAGTTTGGGTATAGTGCAGTTGTACAGATGATTTATTATAAATATACATCAGCAATGTTTGACAATGCAATGATACATTATCACAGAAATTGTTATGGTGACAACAGATTAAGCTGGATATCCTGTAACCCTAGAATATTTGAAGTAGGGTTTAAATAAGATCCTATGAACTTACAATACTTGCATATCAGTGTTAAGTAACAACTGTTGTAAAAAAGTATAGTTGTAATGGGAACGGAAATGCGTCGACTGTAGTTGAATGATGCAAGTTTAACTTGAGCTAAATGAAATTATAACCAATTCATAAGCAACAAAAATGTCTCCTACAATCATAGAAAAATCTAACATTGGCATCTTAATGCAGCTCTAGTGAGTTTATAAAACTATCTGCTTATTGTACTGGTAGGAATAATTAGCCTTAGGGGAGAAAGTAGGTGATTACCTTAAGTAGATTAGAAAGCTTGCATATGTCTGTGAATGTGTTTACAGAAGCATACATGTGCAAGTTACCATTCCAATCATGGGACATTGTACAGCAATAGAAAAATAAACTTGCGTTGGTAATAAATTGTTATTTTTATCCAATACAATCTTTTATATTTTACTTGTTTCAGTTAGTGGACTGAAAATGTGCTGAGGTACTGCTTTGAAAGGTTTTAGTTGAACAAATTGACCCCAGTGTTTTCTTATTTATTTATTTTTAGTCAGATACTTAATTTCTCAGAGTTTGCTCTGGTATCTCGTCACCATCTTTATTTTCTTCCCTTATATAATGTGGGATAGCCATCTCTATAGCAAGACACCAATATTTTCCCCTCTAACATACTTTAGCCTCAAAATACCTGGCATAAAGACACTTCACACTCACTCGAATACATCCCCATTCATCAAGTGGTTTCTTCTTTCCTGTTTTTAACTTACTTGACAACCTCACTAGTGCTGGTGTTATTAAAAAAGCAGCCAGTAGAGATTGTAAAGTGGTTGGCATTAGGAAGTGTATCTAATCATAGAAACCATACCAAAGCAAACACTGGAGAGTGACGCAGTCCTGTGGCTTGCTGGATCCTGCAAAATCATCGACCTGTGCCAGCATGGAAAGTGAACATTAATTGATGAGGATAATGATGTTATATACACAATGGGCTTCCACATGGTTTCAATCTACCAAATCCACTCACAAGGCTTTGGTCAGCCTGAGTCTATAGTAGAAAACAATTGCCCAAGGTGCCACACGGTGGGACTGAACCTGGAACCATGTGGTTGGTGAGCAAGCTTCTTACCACACAGCCACGCCTAATCATGATTTTTATGAAATTAGTCTATAGACTAAGGAGTAGTTTTTCATCTTGCAACAATCTATTTTGTTTAGTATCCAGATCAGGTTCTTAAAGCATTATTAACTTTAAACACTGTCAACACAAAAGAACTTTCTTTAAACTATGTTAATGTAATATTTTTTGCTGTTAAAGTGGTGAGCTGGCAGAATCATTAGCACGACAGCATTTTATCCATCTTTACATTCTGAGTTCAAATTCTGCTGAGATAAACTTCGCCTTTCATCCTTTCAGGGTTGATAAAATAAATACCAGTTGAGCACTGGGGTGGGAGTGAGGGACATCGATGTAATTTCCATACCCCTCCCACAAATTTGCTGGCCTTGTGCCAAAATTTGAAACTAATATCCTTTGTCCACCCTTTCCCCAATTTCTGGTGTAGGGGATTAAAAAAAAGAAGAAACTGCCTAATGTGGCTGTCCTTAGAAGGGTTAAAATTGGATAGAATTGGTAGATACAAGTTGGAAAAATTTCTAATCAAATCAGTTCATTTTATTTTTGTAAGAAGTAAAGAAAATAAAAAACTCTTCTTCAAATCAAATTGTTAACTATACATTTAAATACCTTTAATTAGTTTCTTTTTAATATACATCAACATATGAAATGATTTAGAAACACCTCAAAACTTGCTTGTTTCCTTCTAATAAATTAAATATTTTCCATTGACATAAACCATTTAGATCCTAATCTTTGACACATTTATTTCAACAAAACTATCTATTTACAAAATAATAATAATAATAATAATAATAATGATAATAAATAATAATAATAATAATAATAATAATAATAATAATAATAATAATAATCATAGTAATTCAGTTATTTAATTATTACTGCAATTTAGAAATTATGCTGGTGTAATCTTTTGGTGAGAGAAGTTTCTACTTTACTAATTACAACTTCTGTAATCTATAAATCACATATTCAGTTTGGAAGTATTTCAATCCCAACAATTTTATGCTACTACAAATACCCAAATAAATGTTTAAAAAAAAAAATATATATATATATATATAAAAATATGAAAAACACTCTTATTTGTTTATCTGAGAAAACATTTATTCCTTTTCCATGAAACTACATGAACAGAGCCAAGTGAAGTGCTATCCTCCACTTGCAAGCTCAATCAGAATAGTCATCAACTATCAACTGTCTGACAATGTTCCATATTCATTGTCGCTGCTTTAAAGAAAACTATCGCAGTGTTCTGTCTATTAGCCATGCATTCCACACAACAAGCCTCCAATCAAACTGCCATCCTTACTGAGTCAATACACACAGGAATTTTTCACCATTCCACATTTTTGCTGTTCTCAGCAAGAGATTTCCCTTGGCTGTTTTATTGGCTATTCAATCCTTCCTTTCCCCTAAAAGAGAAGCAATAAAGATGTTTGTGGAGAAACTCACAAATGATAAAGGAGAAACAAACCAGTGCCCTCCTCCTAAATTGAACCAGTTGTTTTGATCCAGCAGTTTATTTTTACAGTACAGTGACACCACACCAGGCATCTTTTAACTGTTGTCCTACTTCTATTGACCACACATCTTTCAGTGAGAGAGAGAGAGAGAGAGAGTGAAAGAGAGAGAGAGAGAGAGAAAGAAAGAGAGTGAAAAAGAGAGAGAGAGAGAAAGAGAGTGAAAGAGAGAGAGAGGCATCAATATCTTGACTAACAACAATTTAATTAATTAATCAATCAAAAAGTGTGTATGGAATAGAAAATGACAATTTCCAAAGAGTCGAATAATGATTAGGTTTGATCTAGCAGTTCAAACTGTCAGAACTAGTTTCTATTCAAATAGGGTTGAAATAAATGTCCCAAGTTTTCTTACTAACAGGGTATATACAACAAATACTTTTCAGAGATAAGAGCTATTTAGTTCTCTTTCTTCAAACATTTTTCTGTCAGATTTTGAAAACCTTATTTCATCTCACCCTTTCTATCAAACATACTCACACAGTTTGCATGTACAAATAAACATGTTTCTAGCAGTGATAAGTGGTAATAAGTAATTAAGTTTAATTTCATTAGTAGACATGAGGCAATTACTTTGTAAGATACTAATGAATTAGGTGAAGTAAAAAGATCATAAATAACTTTTGGTTTCAGTGAGCAATAACTGATTCCCTAAACTTATCAATTTATCACTACAGTAAGATGACTCCCCTAAAGTACCCTGTCTACTCTGTTATGACTGGCAATAAAAATGTCTATGCAGAAATTGTGGGTGCTGGAGAGAATATAAAAGTTTCAACCTATCAGATTTTAGGATATACTCTGGAATTTAAATTACATACTTATTATCATTATAAATCAACCTTTTTCTTATTGAGTGTTTATTAAGAACAGGAAGCAAAATAAGAGGACACAGGAAACTTAGAGAGGAACCCAAGAGGAAGTCTATTATTCTAAGTGCAACCTTATTTGAAAGTAAGAGTTGTCATCAGTAACAGGCATTAGATGTCACAAATGAATTTATCAACTTAAGGAATGCAGATGAATTTTCACCAACAGATACATACAGCTCAGGTACTGTCACCACAGAGGAAGTAATAAGGAAAACCCATAAGTACTACAGAGAGGGTATGACGAATGTGGTGAGTGTGTGTATGTTCATCTCATTATTGTGTTGAATAAAAGTGGATAACACTTTAGCAATAGATTTTAAACAAAAATATATCGTTCTATCTGTTTAAAGTAAATGGAAAATAATAATAATAACAACAACAAATAATAATAATGATAATAATAAAATGATCAAATAATTATTTCAATACATTTAATATATTCAAGTTGAAGGTTACTCAGAGCAGTTGATGGATGCTGCTGAACATTTAAATGGTGCTGAAAGTCAAAACAATGGTTAAAAAACACTACCACCTAATGCTTACTTTGATATTGTTTGATTAAATAATTTGAGATATTATTTAAATATTATGTAATGCTATATCGAGTCAGTTCTCTTTTTTTGGTTTTGTTTTAGAAGAGAAATGCACAATACAATTCAATAAAAACAAGAGTCTGTAACCTAACACACACACACACATGTAGACATATGTGTCTGTGTGTGTATGTCTGTGAGTGCATGTGTACAAGAGAGAATGTGTATATATATATATATATATATATATATATATATATATATATATATATATATATTATACACACATGCAAAAAAAAAAAAAAACGCAAATAGTCAAACAGGCACTGAAAGGTCAGAGTAGTTTCCAAGGTTCACCAGAACCACCAAATCATATTTTGTAACAAACATTTTTGTCTGAATTGGTTTCCTGAGAATGCTATGACCTTTTCTAGACATACAGGGAGCAAAACTCAACTACAATTAATTAGTGGTAGTAGTAGTATACACATTTTGGATTTACACAGTGAAGTAGAGAAACCCCCATATTTGACATAGCCATTGGTACGGCACCAGTGAAGTTAGCTACATGAGCACACCATTACCATGTGTCTAATATTTTAGCATTATTTTTTTTTGCAGTGACCATCAAAAGATTGGTCTGGTGCATACTGTGTTTGCTGTTCAAGCATTTATCTTTTTGCATCTTTTATCATTTACTTGTTTCAGTCTTTAGACTGTGGCTATGCTGGGGCACCACCTTGAAGAATTTTTAGTCGAAAAAATTGACCCAGGACTTGTTTGTTGAAGCCTGATACTTATTTCATCAGTCTCTTTTGATGAACTGTTAAGTTACAGGAATGTAAACACACCAACAACAATTGTCAAGCAGTAGTGGGAGACAAAAACAGGTGCAAAGACACTTACAATCACACATACACATACACACACACATATATATATATATATATATATATATATATATATGCTGAGACCCCCTTCAGACATGACTGACCATGGGATTGCACCTAGAAAGTTACCCTCAGAGGCACAAGTCCGGGCAAGGTTGTTTGTGGAAGACCAGCAGTCGCCCATGCATACCGGCCTCCCTTCTCCACAACACCAAGGGAAAGGCAAAAGCCGATACAGCTTGGCACCTGTGACGTTGCAACCTGAAGAAGCAAGCTTCTTACTGTTATGCCTGTACTTATGATACTAATCACACTCAAGTTACATACTCAGTTCACTGGAAGCTGTACATCTTACATTATGGTACTTATGTCACTCCTGTATACTTCCTAAATTTACAATGGGAAGTGGTTAGCTTAATATTTTCAAAAGTTGAAATGATTCATCAGACATGGTTATTCACCTCCTCCAATTTACAATAATAATATACATGACACAGACATAAAATTGTCTTTCCTTTTTATCAACTTCATCCTTTAGCATTTATTTACTAAGTTAAATATAAATAAATTTGAAAGGTGTGTGTTGGGAATATGCAATCAGGTTCAGGTAAAGCTAGTAGCCAAAAGATAAACTTGATAGGATCAGTATGTGATCTGATGCATTTACCTAGATTTTGATTAATATTCTATATTTGTGAACAAATTAAAATGGCTGTAGTTTATATACTGCCATAACCTATACCTTCAAGAAAATAGATTTATTTGAAGTGGAGTATATTATATTACAACTAAAACAAGTAGATAAGATCTTATTTATTTATATTGTATGAAAAAGTTAAAGCCTGAGATGGAAGTGTGCCAGACAAGATACTTTATAGAACTAATTTAGGTCTCTTCCATTCTAAGTTCAAATGCTATTATAGCAGACCTTGCCTTTCATCCTTCTGGAGTTGTTTTAATATATACCAGCCAGGTAGTGAGTGGAATGAATTTAATCTCACTATGCTCATGCCAATGTTAAAAGCCATGGTTAATTATTTACAAATATAAGTTAATTAGCCAGAAACATCTGGCCCGGAGTCTGCTAGAGGGACGCACTGGGCAGAAATGGTATTTTCATACCTTTTACCATAAGAGAGCATTTTTTCTCCATGGTAAGTGCAGTGAATTTGCCTTTAGAAGTTAGAATATATTACAAACATATTTTAACCAACCTTAATCTTTTTCTTTGGTATGATAGAAAAGTGTGTGTGTGTGTGTGTGTGTGTGTGTGTGTGTGTGTGTATATATATATATATATATATATATATATATATATAAAACTGAATTTATATTTTCCTCTACATTTTTTTTTTTAGTGAGGAGTAAAGCAGGATTGAAAAGCAAGTATTTCTATATGTTTTTTGAGCAGAATGTTTTTGTACACAAATACAAAGCCAACATGGAATCCAATAAAAAGTGAGAACCTACTGGGAACTGAACTCAGATCGCCTTGGTTGACATTTGATTTTTGTACAGAATTTCATTTGGCTTTGTATAATCTGCACAAAATCACTGTTAAAACACACACACACAAAGGAGTGTGAAATCCTCATAATTATTAAAGTACACAACAAATGAAGCCGTCTACTTCATTTGTATGAGTCATTAAAGAATATTCTGCTATGTAAATAACAAAAAATAATTCACTAATATACATAATAAAAAAGACAAATAAAAGCTGAAAGCATTAATAATTTTTGATCTACCTATTGCAGGAGTGGTACATGAGATTTATGAAGAAAAACTGTGACGTGATTCATTAATCTTGATAGTGATTCATGTAATTTGAGGTGAGAAGGATGTAATAGTTTAAATATTGATTCACCAAAACTGTAAAATGTGCTAACTTGACTCTAAAGCTTCCTCATTGTTTTAAAATCATTTTTGTATCTTGATATAGGTAGAATAGGTCAACACTAAACATCTTTTTTCAATATATGTAATTCAGCCTGAATCATTTCATCCATTATATATCTGCAGTCTTATCTCAGTATTCATCTTAAGCTTTCTCTGGCCTGATTTTACTCACAAACGATCAATAAAAATTACATAGAAGCCAGCAGGGGCTTTGTTGCTACAGGAACCAAACCTGTTTACAACACACAGTTGGGAAGATGAGCAATGTAAGCTCATCTTACATTGGGCATTTCACCAGATTTATTCCGATTATAAACACTACACTTTGGACAGGAAAGCTGCCTCAGTCAACATGGAACCTAAAGTCTTTACAGATATAACACATGTTGGTGATATGACTTAATGTAAAGCATTATTGACACTGTCTTGAATAGCAACTTGTTACTTTCTCTTCAAACAATTGTTTTAATTTTCATACAAAACACAGCTTATAAAATGTGTGTGAGTATGGTAGAATCTCTACAGATATAATCTGATATCATTTAATATTACATGAGTGAATTACAGATAAAACATCTGAGAGAGAGAGAGAGAGAGAGAGAGTGAGAGAGAGAGAGAGAAAGTGAGAGAGGGAGAGATAGTTGCACCATCAATTACATTACATTCTTGTGACAGAAAGAATCTTAACTACAAATTCAAAGGGACAGTTATAAATTTAGGGCTTAGCAATGAACCCAACTGAAACTCCACAGATGGTTTCTATTAGTAGACATGTGCCTTTGATGTATGCTGCAAAGCATCTGAGCAAGCAGTAGATTGTTGCCACAAATCGTTAGTGCCCTGCTATGTCAGAAAAAGAGAAATCCAGTTACACCATTAGGCAGTCATACAGGACCACTGTGGGAAGCAAAATTTAACTTTGCCTAAGTTACCACTTGTTAACATTATCCGAAGATCGTTCCTTGAAGTACTTTGATAATTCAGCTGTAGTGAAAACCCACTTTAGGTAGCACAAGCCAAAAGTTGATAGACAACAGTAACTTTATGGCTGTTGGGCATAAAAAAACACAAACCCTAAAGGCCTCAGTAATTTGGGTGACACAAAATAAAAATCACATCATTGTTGGACTGTGGAAGTGCACTCCAGTCACTAAATTTTTGAGACATTGAGGATGGATGAAGGATGGTGTAGAGTATTGACAACAAAACCGTCTATATGATTCCTTTGCCAAATCTTAGATAATAAGCGTAGACTAAGGAAACAGTTGTGTCACACGTGGGAAGGTTAGTATGTTAACAGGGTGAATGAGTAGAGTGTCTACATGCCATCACCTTGCTCTTGCATAGGGTTAGTTTAGGGGACATCCACTTGTCCTCAATTTGAACTTCACCAGAGTAAGAATAAAGAGTAAAGACCCCCTTCAGTCAATAATGACCATGGGGTTGTACCAAGAAAGTTACCCTCTGAGGTGCAAGTCTGGGCAAGATTGTTTACAGAAGACCAACAGTTGCCCATATATACCAGCCTCTCCTCTCCACACCACTGGCATTATCCAAAGGAAAGGCAAAAGTCAATACAGATTGGCACCAGTGACATGGCAACTCATTTCTACAGCTGAATGAACTGGAGTAATGTGAAATAAAGTGTCTTGCTCAAGAACACAACACACAGCCCGGTCCAGGAATCGAACTCAGTACCTCATGATTGTGAGCCTGATGCTCTGACCACTGAGCCATACCACAACCTTATTAAAAGAAACTTTGTTAGTTTATTTTGTTAGTCACTAGAATTAAAGTTTAAAATGAATTCAAACATAAAAGCATTACTAAATAAGGCTCACAAGTTATTGGAGAACGCCGATGAGTGGTGTGTGGTAGACTCACATCTGGTTTAACACCACACTTGTCCTTAGGTGCCTTTAGCACAGTACATAGTTCAACCATTCTAGCTGAGGATCCTGATTACTAACCACCCCTTTCTTCCACCAGCCTCAGCAGTCCTGGAATAAGTAATGAGCCTGACCCTCCTCTTTTTATATATATATATATATATATATATATATATATATATATATATATATATTTTTTTTTAAGGCATCTACATTATATACTCTATATTTATCCATGATACTTTCCTCCATCTATTTGCATTATTACATATTTGTTATACTAACATAGGCAGATCTCTCTTCTACACACACTGGCTAAAATTTTCTGCACAAATGGATAAAACAACTCTTACAATTCCTAAAAACAAAGGCATGCATGTATACATACAAACAAACAAACAATACACACACAGACACACATTTCAGTTTGTGCAATTTCTATAACTTTTCTTGACACATCCTAGATTGAAGGATATTCAAGCAATGATAAAACAATAAAGGAAACTAAGAATAAAGTTTCCTTGAATCTTTGTTTGAATATATTTTGAAAATAATTGAAATTCCAATGACGTAATTAGTAAAAATCTAAAGAGAGAAAACAAAATAAGGTGTTTCAATGCAATTTATTTTCAGATCATAAATGTTATTAGATGCTTAATTATAATAAAGTAATTATAAGATGAATGCAATTTTGGATTTTTGGCACAATATATATATTCAAAAATCAAAAACATTTTGTTAGAATGAAAATAATTGGAATTTTTAAAGTTACTCTTTCCAGTAAATAAGCAGAAAAATAGAACTTAAAAATGAAATTAAATTTATTAGTTAACCTAAGATTGGATTGCAAGAACATGTTTAAATTTTAAACAACAAAACAGAATGTAACTGAGAGCGAACAAAATATGAGAGAATAATGAGGAGAAGAATAAGCGATAATAAGGATGTGAGAGAATAAAACTGATAATGTGTCACCCAATTATTTTGTCTCATATGTATGCTTTTATAACTTGCAGATATAAAAATTGAAGCTCTATTACTTATTTTTTCTTCAAAGTTCTTAGATTATATGTTGGCATATAAATTGCGAAAAAGATCAGACAATATTCAATTTTGCTGTCATGTCAACAGTTGCTTCAAATTAGCAGTCTCTTCCCACCCCACTTCTAGTAATAACAAATTCTTGACTACTTTGACTGTAAACACACATTCTTCCTCCCCTTTTCATGGACCACCCAGACAAATTGCAAACACTTGACAGAACTCTACAGACAGAAAGATAAAATAAACCCACACACATACATAAAAATACAAATATTCTTCAGTTATCTCCAATGTAGAGAATCAAAGATTGTAAATGATGTAACCAAGAAAATTGTGAGTTCAAGGACTGCACAATGAGCTCCATTTAAAGCAAGCTAAGATCAAAAGGAGTAATTTAGTTTCCTTGGGTATTTTATAAGAGGCTACTTTATCTCAGATTTACATATCCATTAAATCCACTTAACTCCACCCCAACCCATAATGCCTGTTTACAAGCATCCTTGGCCTAAACCTAAAATTATAAGCTCTTGTGCAACTTGAGATTGTAGAAATTTGCTCAATTTCATGGCTGTGCTGGGACACACTTCTGTTAATTTCTTACAAAAGACAAACTAACTTAGCTAAAACTGACTGACGTGTCGCAGGTGTGGGTAAATAGCATTATTTTTAAAGTTTGGTTTTGAAAAGATCCTATAAGAACAGATTATATGTAAAGGATACAATATTTAAAACACTTAAGACAAAGTATCCAAGGTAGACATGCATTATATATGCATCTAAATGGTGACATTTATAGTTGACAGCAATCATTTCACCTTCATATCTTTCAATTTCTCTCACAATATCACCATTTCACTGATAAATAAATTCCAAAGAGGCAATGCACAGAATATATTTTTCGTTTAATTTCAGCTATTTCTCTTTTACTAATCTACTATTCTCTTTGGACTGGTGTTTGAGTTTTCATACAATACACACATGTAATTATATGTCCATGTATTTATGATTTTAAGGCTCTATATTGATTGAGAATGTTAAACATAGGATAACTAGAAAGAAAACAGCAAGGGTCTAGTTATTTCTTAAATTTTCTGCAAGTAGCAGCTTGTTGAGTTGACAGGCTGTCAACTTACCAAAGACTGAACTTACTCCCACAGTATTTCCCCATTCAATTTTTAATCAGTTTGAATTTCAGAGTTGCCTTTGACAAGAATTATGATTAACACATAATTAATGAAATAATTAAATTTTTTTTTTTTACTACATTATGTATATTATACCTCACTTATGTTCCTGACAAGTAGTTTATAGCCCATCACTAGTATTGTATTGTGTCATGCCCAAAGTGATGATCTTATTCTTCCTAACTTAAGAATAAATACCATGATGAAATTTAACTCATTAACATAATTTGTAATAACACTCAAACAGCTGAACATTGGCTTAGCTCGCAATAGACAGGTAATCTCATGTGGGAAAAAGGTGTTCTCTACTTTGAAAACTGAATTAGGCTGCAGTATCACATGACATATTTCGGTAATAGTAGAGTCAAAAAAGAAGGAAAATATGGCTAACTAAATGCATGTAAATTCAACTGGTTAATTTACTTTATTTTTAATTCATTTTACCATGAACCTTTTACTGGATATAGGGTGATTATTTGTGTTAGGGAAGATATATCTAAATGTATGTTGTTTGCAAGAAATCTGCTTGTCAGTGAATTAGAAGCAACAACCTGTGAATAGTGTTAACTAGTTAAGGAATATATACTGTGTTTTCTGGAGTCAAGAGTACTATTTATAGCCCCCACAAAATAAACTATACAAATTACCCATGTATCCAGAGGATGAAGGTTACATTTTTCCTAAGCCAGTTTCAACACCAGAAGAGTGTTATTGATGCTACACTTACCCTGCCTTGATACCATAAAAGTAAAAGAAATATTTGTAGATCAGAAGTGATCAATAGGATTTAATATGCTGCTAAGTCAAAAACAAAACATCTTGGTATGCAGTATAAGTATTGAGGCCTTGTTTTATGTTTAACTTGGTTTCAAAATTCTCAAATCAAAATTGGAATGTACCTTTAAGGTTGGAGTATCCTCAGTGCTAGGAAATAAAGTCAACCTACAGAGATTTGCAGAAGCTTTACCTACAATGGGCCATTCCACAGTATTTTGTTGACACAAAAATCAAAAAGCTTGTTTGTTTGGAAAAAAGTCCGTATTAATTTTTTGGATAATGGTCATAGTTTGTGAAAAATGGACATACGTAAGCTCGCAAGGAATGAAGCCAGTATGCTCCGTTGGATGTGTAATGTCAATGTGAATACCCGTCAGAGTGTAAGTATCTTGAGAGAAAAGCTGAACATTAGAAGCATCAGTTGTGGCGTGCAAGAGAGACGATTGCGCTGGTATGGACATGTGGTGAGAATGGAGGAGGATAGCTGCGTGAAAAAGTGCCACACCCTAACAGTTGAGGGAACCCGTGGAAGAGGTAGGCCCAGGAAGACCTGGGCTGAGGTGGTGAGGCAAGACCTTCGTACATTGGGCCTCACCGAGGCGATGACTACGGACCGAGACCTTTGGAAATGGGCTGTGCGTGAGAAGACCCGGCAAGCCAAGTAAGATCGTTGCCAGTGCCCCTGGACTGGTTCTTGTGCGGGTGGCACATGAGATGCACCATTTTGAGCGTGGCCGTTGCCAGTACCGCCTGACTGGCTCCTGTAGGATTTTCGAGCGAGATCGTTGCCAGTGCCCCTGGACTGGCTTGTGCGGGTGGCACATAAAAGACACCATTTCGAGCGTGGCCGTTTTCGTGCGGGTGACACGTAAAAGCACCCACTACACTCTCTGAGTGGTTGGCGTTAGGAAGGGCATCCAGCTGTAGAAACTCTGCCAAATCAGACTGGAGCCTGGTGTTGCCATCCGGTTTCACCAGTCCTCAGTCAAATCGTCCAACCCATGCTAGCATGGAAAGCGGACGTTAAACGATGATGATGATGATGATGATTCTCAGCCTACTGTTGCTTATGCATAAATTATCATAATTTTCATGTCTAATTTTGGCCGTTGCAGTTAGAGAAAAATAGAAAAAAACTAATTGGTTAAAAGCACTGGGACATGGACTCCTTCAAGGGAACAGTTTGTCAGTACTCTGGTTTAAACAATGGCTTCTAGTACAGAAAGAAGTAAGAAGTTCAGGAAGAAAATAAGAAGTGATCCTCTCAAACTTGAAGAGCATAAGAAAAAAAACAGAGAAAGGAAGAGAAGGAAATATGCAGAGAAAAAAATCAACCATGTCTGAGAGAGAGAGAAGCACTGAGAGAGAAAGAATGAAAGAAGAGTCCAAGTTGAAAAGAAAAAACAAGCAGCAAGAAACAAAGAAGAAGAGATGCACAACGAGGCATTCAAGAGACCCCAAAACTTTGGAAAAGTAATCAGAAGGGCCAAAAAAGGTCTTCTAGAGGAAAATGCAGAGCCTGGTTCTCCCAACAGTATCACAGTGCATGTGGAGCAGTACTATGCTGTCAACTATCTTTGCCAGTTCTACATTGGCAGGGCCCTAGAACATGTCTTTGGTTGTATGATTAAGTTCAAGTTTCTTCATAGATCTGTTGTTGCTGGTATCAACACATTTAACTGGCCCAGAAGGGATGATATTGACACTTGTCATACAAATAATGTGTTCAATGGTCCTATCCAGTTGGTTGGCACTGGGCTCTTTACAGTTGTTGAGCTGGAAAACATCAAGAAAGCATTTGCTCTTCAAACAAAAAGCCACTGTAAATGCAGGTGTCTCCTTGTTTTCGAACAGACCTTTGTCCTGAGTGTGTTTCTTAAGGATATTTTTAGATATTCTAGCTTAAAAGACGAAATTTGTATCCCTTTGATTTGCAATTTGACGATGAGTGATTTTTGTAAACAGTCAGACTTTGTATACAATTATATATTTATTATATATAATTATTCATAATTTTTATATTTAATAACTATGCATTTTTTAGAGTAAGTTTGACAAAACTGAAAAGGAGCTAGAATATGTGATACATGTGTTTTGTCAGTATAATAACTCCTTCCTGCGCACAAAAAGTTTAGATTGAGTGTTCTTAAATAATTATTTATAATATTTTCATTTTAATTGATGCTCATCTGTGTATATTCATTTTTTAGATTCCCATTTTAAAGCCAAATGCTCCAAACTTTATGGAAATTGATGAAAACTTTACACAGTTGAAACAAATTTGGAAATTAAAGTATATTGTTGATACACTTGCAGTATAAATGTTTAATTTATAATAAGTTATTGAAGTGGACACATTTTTCCCTCCACAACACTATACTGTCCCATAAGGTGCTGTCCCATAAGGTGCTGTCCCTGAAAGAATGAGATTACTTTCTGTTATCTTTTTGACAAACATAAAATATTGAAATTCAGCATTCAATTAGTTTTTGCATATTGTTTCAAGATTCAGAGAATTTTAAAAGTGAAATTAAAGCTTTAGAAAAAGGAAATTTTCTTTTCCCCTCTACAATGGCACACATTCTGTGTTCTACAGCATCAGAAGATTGTCATATATAAAAAAGTCACACAGTGACACAGGTGACTTTGTAAAAACTAGAAGCTTCATTGCCCAGACTCAAATGTCAAAATGTTAAGAAATTATTATGAGAAAAGCACTTTTGATTTTCCCTTCTGCAACATACGGAATACTGTGGAATATACCATATCCCTTTAGAAACAAAATACAGAACATAACCAGTTCTATTGTAAACTGTTTGGTGCTTACCTAAGAATGAATGTTTAGAATAAAATGTATATTGTGAACATTTCTGCAATGAGGATGCAATCAGGAAAATAAAATCATTTGCTCCTAATTTTTAAACTTAAGATATCAAATGAATTTTCTAGGGCTTAGTATTTGCTGTTTTGATTTATAAAAAGAAAGAACTGCAAATGAAAAAATTTTAACATTTGTTGAAAGATTGAGGTTTGGGGGTCATCATTTTGATAAATTAATTAGATGTTAGCAATGCTCACAGTTAATTTCATCCATAGTTGATAATTAGCCTTTCTTACACTCAAAAACACATGTGCAGACGCAAAAATATATTTGTATACATTTCACACATACACAAGTATGTGCAATCAAACATACTCATACATACATTTATAATGATATATAACAAGCTTATGAAGACATGAGAAATTCAAAAAACATTTCACTATTTTTTTTTATAAAATAAATGCCATCAACTTTTATCAACTGGGCATTGAATTCCAGTGACCTCTACCTTTCTGACGTCAGTTGCAAAAAATTGCAGGGATCAATAAAAGCTGCTAGTAATAATGGTTGTTAGAATAATCCACATTCTTTCTGTATTTTAATTGCTCAAATAATTAAATTAGAAACAAATATTACAATGATTATAAAAATAAAACAAAAGTTGTACACAAATATGTAGGATAAAAATATTTAACAAAAAAAATATTTCCTATTGAAAAGCTATAGATTTTTCTAAAATGTTTCCCCCCCCCACTTCATATATTTTTGAAAAATTAATTCAATTAATGAAGTTGTAAAACAAAACAAAAATAAAATTAACCAACCATCCATCTCATATTTTGCTGGCATTTCCATTTAATGGAAGGAAAGATTTTAATCAGAAAATGTTTATGTGACAACTGGTTAATATCAATGGAAACAAGTTGGAAAATCCAATTATTTGTACAATATAGAAAGATTTCCCAGTTCATGGATGATGACTAATAGCAGACTGAGAGAGTAGAGGGCAGAGAGATTTAAAATAACATAGCAACATGGAAGCAATGCTAACAAACAAACAAAAAATCACTATTATTAAAGATCAAGGTTGAAGCATAAATTCACAAGAGACCACTTTTTTTTTTAACCAATTCCGGTTTTTAGCCATGGTTACAGCAATAATAATGTTAGGCACAAATAGAAATTGATGTGAATCCAAGAAATCACTAGGCAAAATATAGAGAGACCACCAAATTAGCATTTTTAACATGTAAAACCATGTTTGTTTTCAATTTTAAATAGAAAAATACAAAATGTTTTATGTGAAGCAAACAACTTGCCAACATAATAATTCGTGCTTGATTTAGTTGAAAGAAACAAACCACTTTTCTAAATCTACCATATTTCACTACAGCACACTGTAGCAGTATTGTTACAAAAGATTACTGGCAAGGTTTCAATTGATATATAAAACTGCCACTATTTATACTTTGTGTAAACATTGCTGTAAACTTAACTAGTCATAATAATTCAACCCTACCTATATATATATTATCTCTGAATTATCTAATATCTAGAGTGGATTTACAATATGGGTTAGTGAAATATCAGTATTTGATTTCATTAACATACAAAAAAAAAAAATGAAATAGCATAACAGGATTTTAAACATTCCCTGAATCAACTATCTTTACTATACATCTGATCATAAGTGAAGTAACAGACTAATAAATTCACCTATTCTAATGATGCCATACTATAAGAAGCCAACAAGACAGCCTTTGTGTTCTTACCTGACCTTCTAGAAATAGTTGGCATAGCTCTTTCAAATCATACCTACCAACTTAAAAAGGAAGGACACATTGATAGCAACAGCTATCAATTTAAATGTAATGAAACCCAATAATGAATGAACAATAATTTTAAAAGAAAAAAATGTAAGCTTAATGAATATTTAATAAAGATATTTTATGTACAACATTATCCTTTCATATAAGTGGTTTCCATGGAAGAAAGGTTAGATTGATTTAATGGATTATTATTTAATTTACATATTCTTTTTAAGTAATATGAATTAGTAAAACCTACTCGAGAAGTTTAATAGAGAATAGTTTGTAGAATTAGCTTTTAAAATGTAATGCAATATTAACAGTAACACCACAGTAAAAGTGTTGTATATTATGCAAAAATATTTACTGGGTTCTCAACTCTTATTATGGATCAATAATGCCTTCTAAATTTTTATTAATATTTTGATATCAAGTGTAGCTTTCTTCAATTTATTGTTGATGTTGATATTTAACAAATTGTCTTTATTATAACTGCCTTTGTTACTTGATCATGAATAAAAGAGTGTGTGTGTGTGTGTGTGTGTGTGTGTGTGTGTGTGTGTGTGTGTGTGTGTGTGTAAATATCCCTCACACAAGTGGGGTATAAGGGCAGAGTAAGCTATCTTGAAATGAAATTTGGAAATATACTTCATTCTAGTTTTATTTCCAGTTAAGGTTGACATTCTCCTCATAACAGTAAACCCAAGAATCAAGGGAATGATGGTATGAGGTTGAAAATGTTACATATGCCAGAAACCAGCCAATCTAGAGTCTATTCTTTATGTATCTCAGTTTTCTTGAACTCAAAAGTGGTATAAATGGAGAAACATGACCAGGTTCTAAAAGAATAACTCAGACTGAAGAAAATGAGATTAGAGAGTATTGTGATGTGAAAAACCAGTAGAGAAGTTCCATCCTTAGCATAAGCTTGTAACAATACATGCAGATCAGGGGTTCTCAACCGTTTCGCTTGACTGGCCTTCGTGCTGGTGGCACGTAAAAGACCCACTACACTCTCAGAGTGGTTGGCATTAGGAAGGGCATCCAGCTGTAGAAATTCTGCCAAATCAGATTGGAGGCTGGTGTAACCATCTGGTTCACCAGTCCTCAGTCAAATTGTCCAACCCATGCTAGCATGGAAAGCGGACGTTAAACGATGATGATGATGACCCCTTTGATTATTATTTTATTCTGGTAAACCACCATAGCTATTTGACATTTAACCCTTTAGCATTTAAACCAGCTATATCTGGCCAAAATATTCTACCGGTTTCATCTTGAAACTAGCCAGATCTGGCCTCCCACACTTACCTTACAATATTATTCTAAAAATAAATAATCACATCACTGAAATCTCAAAGCTACAAGGTAATGCATGACTAATTCATATCAATGTGAATAAATAAGCAATACATTTGACTAAGAAATCCGAATGCTGGAGGGGAAAAAATTAGTTTTATAGAAACTTCTTTCAAAATGCCTATTCTGTTTTTCACACATTAATTTGTGTAGTTTGAACTATGTGAATTGTTAGAGAAAGAAACTTAGCTGTTTCTTGCAATACATACCAATACATAGATCTAAAGCAAAATTATTTTCAGGGACCCTTAAAATACTATTTGTGGATTCCCAATTTACTATTTTGTTATGTAGCCCAGACCCCAGTTGAGAACCAACGATGTAGATAAAATATCCTGCTATAGTCCAGCAGCAAGAAGCTGGTAATGTTGAAGTTAACTATTTCATGGGAGACTAGATTCCAAGAAGATTTCCAGTAGAAAGCTAGGATGAAAGAATTAGTCACAAACCTTGAAGACAATGGCTGCTTCAGAAAGGAAGGGAAAGGAAGATAGCAATAATATAACAGCAGCAAAAAGAATATCCAGTCAGCAATAAACATGACAGTAGCTGGAGACCTAACTGTTGTAGATGGGTGGCTGATCACCTTCTGCTGTTCTACCATTTTAAAGATGTTTTATGTTAAGGGATAAAACATCTGATGTTGATGAACCTAGCTGATGACTCCAACAGTAAACTGTATACTAACATAGTTTATATATATTTATGTGTGTGTGTATGTGTATGTGTGTGTGTGTGTGTGTGTGTGTGTGTGTGTGTGTGTTAGTGAGAGAGAGAGAGAGAGAGAGAGAGAGAGAGTACAGAATTAGAAGAGAAATAAATGAGAAATGCCACAACTGAGAGAGAGAGACTGAGATGACACTTTGTATCACATGACAAAGACAGAAGTTACCATGATGTTATTCTTTTTTTAGTCTTATGTTTTTATGATGAAGGTGTGTGGCTAGGGAGTCAGGCTCACAACTATAAAGTCATGGGTTCAATTTCTGGACTGAGCAGCACATTGCGTCCTTGAGCAAGTCTCATTATTTCACACCACTTTAATTTACTCAGTTGAAAATGAGCACCAGCTAACTATTGTTGCAGATCCCTCTATCCTGCTGTCACATCATTGATATTCCACTGAGACAAGGCTGGGAAGGGTGAGAGGATGTTTACCTCTGCTCACAAGTACATAAGCACTGAAACAATTAGTGAAAGCAAGACATACACTACCAGGTCATACTCACTCGCAAGTGATGACTAAGCAATGTTTTTTAGGCTTTGCTCTAAGATTACCTTAAAAATCTAACATGTTCAAAATACCTACTATATGATATTCTGAAAAAAAAAATTGTTAGAGTGACGAAAGTTTAAGTAAATTAAGCCTCAGTGCAAGTAACCTGTCTAAGGAGAAGAGATATTCGGAATAAAAGCATTGATACAATGTCAAGAAAACTCTCTAGTATCACTACCTACATCCTCTCTTGTGCTGGTAGCACAATAAAATACGTCCAGGTCAGGTTCTGAAGTGTTTATCAAGGGGAAGGATAGCCTGCCATAAAAATGCCAAGCTAAAAACATGACAAACATAATAAAGGTGAACTGATGTTCTTTATTGCTGGGTGTGTTAAATGATGAAGGACTGATGAGTGCTTGATAACTGCATGTCTGTTTTACTATGCTAGCATGGTAAAACACATCAAATAATAATTTCTAACGAAGGCAGAAGGGAGGAATTAATTGGTTAAATCAAATCCAGTACCTGAGTGGTACTTTTATTGACCTCAGAAGGATGAAAGGTAAAGTTAATCATGTGAGGATTTGAACTCAAAATGTAAAGAGCTCGAACAAGTACTTCAAAGCCTTTTGTCTGATATTTGAATGATTCTGTAAAGTGGTTGGCGTTAAAAAGGGCATCCAGCCATAGAAACCATAGCAAAGCAGACATTGAAGCACGATGCAGTCCTTGGATCCAGTCAAACCATTCAAGCATTGCCAGCAAGGAACATGAACATAGAATGATGATGATGACGATGATGATTTCAATGCTTTTAAGCAAGTCCTTTATCATACATTTAAAAAAATTCACCAATTACTCTTTCAATAATCAAAAATTTCAAAAATGAGAAATTACTTGTACTAGATCTGAACCTGTATCACACTACGTTAGATTTTCAAAAGATTGTGTTTAGCAATTCATTTTTCAAATAGAATAATAATAATGAACATTTGCTTCAAATAAAAAAAAAATGTGGACAAATAAAACTAATTCTTACTTTGCCATTTCCAAATCTGCCCTGAGTTTCAACATCTGTAATGACATATAATTCTCCTAAGTTAATTTGTAAATATTCATATGTATCCTTAGTGATTATATTTTTTGGACACCAAGCTCCACCATTCTTCTCTGTGCGAATTCTGAAAGAAAGAAAAAAGAAACAAATATTGAAAATAGAAAATTCTAAAATAAAAATATAGATAAAAGTAGAGGTGCAAAACAAAATTGTAATGAGTTTATGTCTTGACAGGTACATATTTTTTTAAGAGCAATTGTAGAATACTAAAATAAAAATTGTGGGTTCAAATCCCAATGCACATGCCTGACTAGGCTATTCCTGAACTGAGGAACATTCTAATGACAATCTTACAGTCATTGATCATGTGGTTTCTTTACCTTGAGTGAGACCAACAAACAAAAACAGAAAAAAAAAATCTTCAGAGAAACCAAGTGTGTTTATTTACATTAATGTTTCTCAACCAGGGTCTGGTGAAAGAGTAATAAGGGCTCAATGGGAAATAACAAATAAGGTAATTATATGAAAATACATTTTTGAGTTGCTTTTGTGTTTAATTCTATATTAATTATGTGATTCCAAGTTCAGTCCCACTTCATGACACCTGGGATAATTGTCTTCTATAGCCCTGGTCTGACCAAAGCCTAGTGAGTGGATTTGGTAGAAAGAAACTGAAAGAAGCCTGACACACAAACACACATATATATGTGTGTGCCTTTGCATTTGGGTTTGTCCCCACCAACCAGAGTTGGTTTCTTTTCATCCCTGTAACTTAGCTCAGCATAAGAGATCAACTGAATAAGTGTCAGGCTTAAAACGAAGAAAATATACTGGGGTCAATTCGTTTGACTAAAACACTTCAAAGTGCTATCTCAGCATGGCCACAATCCAATGACTGAAACAAGTGAAAGCTAAACAATGCATGGTATATTCCCTAAAGTAGGGAAATTTTGGCATCTTTAGGTAGTAAGGAGACTACAGGAAAATGATCCCTTAATAGGGAATTGTTGGATAATTTATTCTTAAGCAAGGTCCTGGTTAATATGAAATTTCTCAAACCTTCTTTGTGACATTTGCTGGATTTTAAATCATCAAACCTCCCAAAGACAGTTTTACAATTTGTTTAACATCTTATGAAATTTAATTTCATGAAAAGAAGGTTTATAAAGATATATAATAGTTTTTAATTAAGGAGTCCCTCACACATGGAATATATTTCAAAGGTACCTCAGAGTAAAAAGAATGGGGAAAGCTGGTTTATATAAATACGTATTTTATATATTGTTTGGTAAAGTAAGCCAATAATATATTCCCATGAACCTGTAAACTTAGGTAAATGAAAACAGACATCTCAAGGATGGGTTTTTAGCCTCCTAAAGTCAACTAAGTGGAAAGGATAAAATAGGAAAAGATAGAAATATTTTGAGGTGAATGTGAGAGAGGGGGGAGTGTGATGAGAAAGAGAGAGTGGGAAAGAGAGAGAATAATATGAACTCACTGCCCAAAACATTCATTGCCATGTGGAAGTTGAAGGATGAAAAAATATCTAGCTATGGCCAACAACTTTACTTCTATTAAAGTAGCAAGACTTAAAAGTGGCTATTAAGAAGAAAATGCATGACATGGAAAATAAAAAATAAAAATAAATCTTTTAGAAGTGGGCTGGAGAGCAATTTGGATATCAAGCAATGGAAATGGAATTGAGAACCATGAAGAATATTTATTCTAATTGCTTTGATAGGAAGCAAGAACTGCCTCTACCAAGCATAAAAGAAATTGCATGGCAGAGGGGTTAAAGGTTAGAGAAACTAACTAAAAGGGACACTGTAAATCAAATATTGCTGGAGTATGAATTTCTTGATAAATATTGATAAATTCCAAGGAAGAAAGGTCTCAAAAATTTGTATTTGAGTGTGTGTGTGTGTGTGCCTTTAAATTAGTTTACATAGCATTTAATAAGAGTCAAGAGAAACACAGTAATAAAGATGTTTATCACCAGATAGGGATGCTTGGAGGCGAGTAGAGGGGAGGAGTATGTCCGTCTTGAAGATATGGACCCCCACTTGCCACTGAACATCTAATAACGAAGTTAGTAGAAAACTTCAAAACAGTGTCTACATCTGTTGGTAAAGAGGAAAGTTTGAGAACTGATGGGATAGAATTGTTTATCACAATGAGGAAATTGTAAATCAAAAGAAAGGGGGGAGGCAAATTGACAGAATCTTAGAGACACAGCAAAATGAAAGTAATAGGATATGTGAAGAATCCATTGATGCAGATTAGCAGATTAGAATAAATGCGATGTAAATGTGATAGATTTGAAACCCAAAACTATCTACATTAGTACCCTGTACCTATTAGATTTCGTTTGGTGTTTCCATTCCCCACCCACCTGATCTTTTATGTTATGTTCCCCTTTAAGAGTTAAGAAAAGTATAAAAATAAGAAAGAAACATTAAGCTATGAAGTTCAATTATTGTTACCAGAATTTAAATGTTTTGGAAATTTAAAATTTTTCTTTTGTAACAGATAGTGGAAGTTATAACAAGGCTACTTGGCAACTCTCTTGCCAGGAGAGCATTAATGAATAATATTCTCAAAGAAGTATAAAACACAATGGAAAGAAGTTGCAAAAATGTTCATACTGTATATAGCATTTTTAGTGAACTAGTTTAAACACCATATTTGAATCTTGAAATGATTTATAATTGATAAAAATATATTTTAATTATAAATATGACATTTTCATAGAAAAAATGTCATATGGTTTCATAAATAGGAAATAAATGTAAAAGAAATCAATATGAAGCATTCTACTATTTTCCATAATTTCATATAGGAACAATATTCTATAAAATACTGTTAACAATAGGAAAAAAAAAGAAAAGAAAAGAAACAAGCTTCCAGGTTCAGTTTCATAAATTAGTCTTCATAGAAGTTGCATAATCATTAAAAAGGTTATTTCTCTGTGAGTTCATTATCCTTTCTACTGGAATCAATGTTGATAAGTTTCTCATACAGCAATACATCAATATCGGTTTTTCAAAGAATTTCAGATGTATCTAAAAAAAATATCCCTATTATCACAAGAATTGCTCTTAAATAAGATTCTTTCAATCTATACTTGTTATTTGAATTCAACATTAGCATCTATATTATAGGTTAAATATTGATTCCTAACTTTGGCATAAGATCAAAAAAATTGCAGGGAAGGAATAAAGACAATCAAATTGATCTCATTCTTAGTGCTTATTTTATTGACCTAACAGTGAGAAAAGGCAAAGCCAAAACTGATGGGATTTGAACCTAAAGATATTTTTAACTAGTTAGCCTAAAGCAATACCCACATACTTTACATGCAATCATTTCCAGACTCTTAAGATTCGACTTCCTTTATAATTTAAATATTAGAATGTAGCAATCAACATTCTTTAACTAAAAGCAAATAGTCTTGGAATTTTAAAAACAGATGGAAACAAAAAGACATTTAACTGGTCATTGGTATAAAAACAGTACAATATATATATATATATGTGTGTGTGTGTGTGTGTGTGTGGTTGATAAAGAAATTTACATCACTATCTAGATGCCTTGAGTTTAACTGTCATATGACATCTTTGACAATTATCCTCTATCATTGCCTTGTGACAGCTCAAGTTTTGTTAGTAAAATGGTGTAGACATAAACTGTGTGGAAGCTTGTCAAATGAACTGTGCCTGAAAATCAAAAGGTCAGCCTTCTCACACAGTAACATGGTGAATCTGAGGATTATGTTAAGGGTCTAAGAGTCAGTGGAATCCTTAGCCATTTGCACTATAATTCACTGAGTCCAGTTGATCAAACAATTGGAATACTCATCATTAAAACCAATGAAGTGTGTGTGCATGCACAGTGAACATGTACACACATAGTAGAGAATATGGAAAATTCTAAAAGGATGTGAAGATTTAAATTTGAAATTGACATAACTCCCCTTACCGTGTTCTTTCAATAGTAAGGCTTTAATATGGCAACTTTGTAGTTTTTTTCCCCTTAATTCTAAAATTTACTTTAAAAAATCCTCTCTTTTTTCCCCCTTTAACTCTGACTACCTCTGTTTTATTCTCATCCTTTAACGTCATTAAAATAGTTGTGGTTGATTGTTTGTTGATCTTGGAACAAGTCAATTAAACCTTGACTCTAATAAATATAATCATATTGAAATCTAATAATGTACAATCAGCTAAAGTATTACCTAAAATTAAAGTGATTATTTGCAGTTTCATAGAAATGATTCATATTTTCAAAACATTTTCCATATTATCATTATTGCAATTTATTCAACTAACTATACAAAGAGCTAGTATCTTCTATATTGAATTGAATTTTCAATAACCAGCATCACTGAATGCAGATTTAATTTTAATGTGTTTTTCTGTCAATAATATAAAGAAATAGTGTCCTAGTGTTCACTTAATTTATCAGATAGTTGGCTGACATATATAAAGAAGACAACAGCTTAACTTTTTGACATTCTGGTCAACTACATGGTATTTCAGTACTCTGCACAACTACAATACAATTCTGATAATTTGATATGCTACTAAGAAAAATCAATCACATCTTAATAGATTCATTCTAGTTTTCCAAGTTTGATGGGGGTTTATCAACTTTAAGTTATTATCATTAGCAGTATGATGAAAACTAGTTCCACAAACAAAGCTACATGCCACTTTTAATCACCTAAGAATTTACCCTTTGCGTAATTTTAATTCAGTTTTAGAATATTCCTATACAATCAAGTCAGAAAGCAAGTAAAAATATTTTTAAAAAAGCTAGGAATGAAAAGAAACAAAAATAAATCCCTTTTTTTTTTTCTGTTTTTTCATTCCTTAATCAAATTTAACTTTCAGTTCAGAATTGCTTAAGCCTCTATGACTATAGAAAATCTTTGTCAATTTAATGTTATTACTTTCTCTTTGTCCAAGGAAATTCCATGTGAGAGAAAGAATATGATACAAAGAAAGCAAAAGTAGCAAATGTACAAGAAACCTTATTTTTTTCTCATTTTTCTGGAAAGAAAGGAGATGGAATTCAACTGCATTCTTCCTCACTATTGATTAAGTTGCTTACAATCCTTTCTTAATTAGGGGAAATATTGATTTTTTTTTCCTCCCCAACCTTCCTCCATACATTAAAGATTTCGTTAAAACTGTCATCTTTCTGCCTAACTGTTTACTGCCCAATAATAATAATAATAATAATAATGAAAAGAAGAAGCAAAAGAAGAAGAACAAATATGATGCAGGAGATTGAAGGAACTACTTTATATGTATGGATATATTTATGTATCTCAGTGTATAAAGAAACATTAGCAGAGTGGAACAGAATGCATTTGCTTTTGTTTTACTTCTCCTCTTTGGAATGTTAAATCAATTTCTTTAAATGATTTCTAAATATATAGTTACCCTTTTTCTCATTGTTTTTATAATTTCTGAATATACAAGAATACACAGCTTTAGAATTGATTTTACTCAATATATTTAATTTATTCATGTTTCAAGTGACCATTTATGAAGCTATCTTGGGAATAAGATTAAAATTAATGAAGCATAAAAAAAAGAATACAATTCCTAACCCATTTTATTCAGTTGGAGTATTTTAATTAACGAAAACATTTTAGGTTTGCTGACAAAGATTTCATCATCTGGCACAGGAACCAGAGCATAGTCTGAAAAATTCAATTATATTTTCAATTGCCTGCAAACCTTCTGAATCTCAGCAGGGAAGCCAAAATATAAGCCTAAAAGAAATGGAAGTTACAAGCACAAGCAAGGAACACTTGCGTATAGTTTTATATCTGGCAAAGGCTATAATTTAATCTAACTGTTCAATACGAATTAATGAATACAGAGAAAATAACAGAAAATTTCATCTTCATTAGCTTCTATTTAATATGTGTATGTATAAAATACATATACATACAGACACACATGTATGTAGTACACATATATATATAATACACATACACACACCCACACATATATATATCATCATCATCATCACCGTTTAACGTCCGCTTTCCATGCTAGCATGGGTTGGACGATTTAACTGAGGACTGGTGAAACCGGATGGCAACACCAGGCTCCAATCTAAATTTGGCAGAGTTTCTACAGCTGGATGCCCTTCCTAACGCCAACCACTCAGAGAGTGTAGTAGGTGCTTTTACGTGTCACCTGCACATATTTGTTTTGCAAGATTTTTGATGTGAAATCGTATGTTGAAACAAATGTTGTTGTACTTGGGGATGGTCATATTGCCAGTTTAGCCAATACAGTGCGTGTGTTTTTATTGGCTAAACTGGCAATATGACCATCCCCAAGTACAACAACATATATATATATATATATATATGTGTGTGATTATCATCATCATTTAATGTCCATTGTCCATGCTGGCATAGGTTGAACGGTTTGACAGGGGCTGGTAAGCTGGAAGGCTGTACCAGACTCCAGTCTGATTTAGCATGGTTTTCTATAGCTGGAAACCCTTTCTAATGCCAACCACTCTGAGACTATAATGGGTGCTTTTCACAGCATATCGCCAAAAGTCTCACTCACTAATCATTGCCTCTGTGAGACTCAACATTCGAAGATCTGGGTCTACCTCTACCACAGGTTCCCTCCACAGTTAGAGATCAGCACCTCTTTACACAGCTGTCCTTGTCCGTATGCATCACATGACCATACCAGTGCAATGGTCTCTCTTGCACACATCTGATGCCTCTTATGCCTAACTTTCTCTTACGGGGCTTACACTCTGTTGAACAGAGTGTAATATATATATATATATATATATATATATATATGAGAGAGAGAGAGAGAGAGAGAGAGAGAGATAACAAAATACACACACTTGTTTGTATGTATGTATACATTCATACTTTATCTGTGCATATCTGGGTTTTAGAATAGGTATGTTACGTCCCTAGATATTGTATAAAGTAGCTGATAAGATTGGCAAGTGGAAGGGCATTCAAACTATAAAATACTGCATCAGAAAATCTGCCCAATCCCATATCAGGATAGAGAAGTGGACATATACTATAAGCACAAGGCCTGAAACTTGGTGGGAGGAATGCAGTTGATTACATTGAACCCAGAGCTCATTGATCCGAAAAGGATGAAATGCAAAGTCAACCTTGGCAAAATTTGAACTCAGATTGTACAGATGAATAAAATGCTAAACAGTTTGCCCAGCATGCTAATGATTCTACCAACTCACTGCCTTATGATGATATATAATAATCATCATCATTTTAACATGGGTCAGACAAAACACATCTCATTTGGTATTGTACATTTTGTCTTTCTCTTTCTCTTGTTTCCCAGTTCTTTATCTTCTTTTTTCTTCTCTTTCATAAAAAGTTTAGTCATAGTCTGATACTTATTCTACTAGTTTCTTTTGCAAAACCACTAAGTTACAGGGATATAGACAAACCAACACTGGTTGTCAAGTGGTAGTGGGGGACAAACACAGGCACATACACACGACAGGCTTCTTTCAGTTTCACAAGGTTTTGGTCAGCCCAGGTTATCATTAAAAAAAAAATTGACCAAGGGGCCATGCAGTGGGACTGAACCTAGAGCCATGTGATTGGGAAGTGAACTTCTTAACCATTCATCCATGCTTCTTTTTGCTCTCTCTGCTCCATAGATATACATACATATCTACACACACACACAATGAGAATTGATATAACTATACTGAAATGCTATCAAATAATACATTAGAAGAATTTTGTGAAAGTGTTGAAAATATGCTAAGTGTGAGTGAGCAGCATTAGAATAGTTAATATTTCTTTGATGAATAATATATGAACACTGATTTACAAATCCTGTTAAATCAATAAATGAAGAGATAGTATGCTACATTATTTGATTAAAATAGCTAAAACATTGCTACAATATAGTAACAATTTTGGGTAAATGCTAAATAACTGATCAATAATTTTTCGTTCTTTTAAATAAGTGTCAATGAACATTTTTGATATGTTCCTTTGTTTAATTAGTAATATCAGATTTAATTAAGAATGAGTTTTTGTTAAGTACAACATTTTCTCGGATCAATACTAACACCGAATTGATGTCATATTTGTGTAAGTGTGCTGTTTCAATGAAGCTGATGTATTTATGATTCTATCATATTGATAATGTTTATCAACAATCAGCTGTGAAATCTATAGTAGCCCTCCAGGATTTTAGTGATATTAGTAAAAGTTTTAAAATGTTTACATTTTACTTGTTCACCAACTAGTGTGCATTTCATAATACATTCAACTCCAGTATATTAGAATGTTTTACTGATTGAAAAGAAATGAGAGACAAAGGTAAACCTCACAGTAGAATACTTTACTACATATCGTACATGTCCATATATGTATGTATATATGTATATACAGTATATCTTAAATTATGAATTAAAGGCAGCTCTAGTATAGTAAACATTATTGATCATACAGGTGAATAAACAAAACACATAGTGAATGTACAATCAACGATATATATATATTTCAAAATGTAACCACATGTTGTTGGCGATTTTTTTTTCTCTGTCTTCCTTTTCTATTGGACTTTCCTGTTTCTGAAGAAGAGCTTTGCTCGAAGTGTAAAACCACCTTTCTTTCCTTCCCTGAGTGTCTGCTAATAATTTACATGTACCACGTCTTCGCGTCATCGTTTTTTTTTGGTGCATTTTGTGCTTGTCCTTTGTTTTTTTATATATATGTATATATACATTATATGTGTATATATATATACATATGCATATATATATCTACACACATGCATATATATACATATATATATACATATATATATACACACATGCATATATATATATATATATATATACACATGCATATATATATATATATATATATATATATATACACATGCATATATATATATATATATATATATACACATGCATATATATATATATATATATACACATGCATATATATATATATATATATATATATATATATACACATGCATATATATATATATATATATATATATATACACATGCATATATATATATATATATATATATATACACATGCATATATATATATATATATATATATATATATATATATATATATATATATATATACACATGCATATATATATATATATATATATATATATATATATATATATATATATATACACATGCATATATATATATATATATATATATATATATATATATATATATATATATATATACACATGCATATATATATATATATATATATATATATATATATATATATATACACATGCATATATATATATATATATATATATATATATACACATGCATATATATATATATATATATATATACACATGCATATATATATATATATATATATACACATGCATATATATATATATATATATATATATATACACATGCATATATATATATATATATATATACACATGCATATATATATATATATATATATATACACATGCATATATATATATATATATATATATATACACATGCATATATATATATGTATATATATATATATATATATACACATGCATATATATAGTAAATATCTAGTAAATAAAGTCTATATATATTACAAACACAAAGATCACAAAGTGGATTAAATTAGTTTGTTGTAGGCAGTTTGATGTTTTGATGAAGGGCCTAACTTGAAATATCAACTTCTCTTTCTCTTCGCAGCAAACTCATTCCACTTTGTAAAGGTTTTGGAGAAATATTTGCCAAACACATACACACACTAAAATTCTCTTACCAAAACCATTAATTGTTTAAACAATGTTTTTTTTTTTCTTGTTTTAATTATTTTTTTAACAGTTTAAAATTCTGGTGACATTAATATGCCAATTTTGCTTTGAGTTTCATCTTTCTTCAACTGCAAAGTTTTTAAAGTTTTTAAGATATAATCTAATATATAATGCAGTTCAAATATTACTTTCTGAGTCCAACATATTTTCTTAATTTGGGTACAATTAATTAAAAATAAGAAAAAAACTTTTAAAATACATTTAAGCTTCTACTTTAAAACCATATTATACATTCTAAGTATCAAGATATATATATGTATATAGTAGGCGTAGGAGTGGATGTGTGGTAAGTAGCTTGCTTACCAGCCACATGGTCCCGGGTTCAGTCCCACTGCGTGGCATCTTGGGCAAGTATCTTCTACTATAGCCTCGGGCCGACCAAAGCCTTGTGAGTGGATTTGGTAGACGGAAACTGAAAGAAGCCCGTTGTATATATGTATATATATATATGTATGTGTGTATGTGTTTGTGTGTCTGTGTTTGTCCCCCCAACATCGCTTGACAACTGATGCTGGTGTGTTTATGTCCCCCATAACTTAGCAGTTCGGCAAAAGAGATCGACAGAATAAGTACTAGGCTTCTAAAGAATAAGTCCTGGGGTCGATTTGCTCGACTAAAGGCGGTGCTCCAGCATGGCCACAGTCAAAAGACTGAAACAAGTAAAAGAGTATATAGTGTACTTCTACCTACCGAGCATTTATTGGTCCCACAGTATCTTCATCATAGGAAGAGCTGGCAACAATTGCAGAATCTGGTATTTCCATTGTCTGCATACCTAATGCATCACGACATTTTTCTACAAAAAAGAAAAAAATTAATAGATTAAGTAAGCAGAAAATTTTAAGATTTACAAATATATTTTCATACACACACAAACAATAAATCAAGGTATAGTTAAATGTGTTGTTATGTTTTCTGTTCAGTTGGAAAGAAACATTACATAAATTCCAAATCTGCAAGTTAAATACTTTTAGTAAAACAAATTTTCAACAGAAAATGTGTCATGTGATATTTTGTCCAATAATTACTCCAAAATTTCTGATAAGTAACAAATTTACAATGTTGGTACAACGTTACAAATTCTGAAAGAAATGTGCAGTTAACTTTATTCAATCCTAAGCTTGACTTGTACTTATTCTATTGACACTGGGAGACTTAAGGCAAAGTCACCATGTTGAAATGAGAACTCAGACTTAGCAAAGCAGAGTAAAACATTTTGTTTAGCACCCTGATTTTCTGCCACGTTCCCACTAATTTTTGTAACATTATTGCTCCTATGCCATATTCAGAAGTGTCAGAAGCTACAACAATCTCTGCTGCAGGATCAAAATGAGCCAGTGACAAATCCGATATTTATATTTTTTTAATATCATCAAACACCTTTTGACAATTATTTGACCAATTCCACTTCACATCATTTTTTAGCCAATTATTTAGTAAAGCTCTCAATTCATGCAGGTTTGGTGTATAATTTTGATAATAATTCGCTAGAGCTAGAAAAGCTTGTAAGGTCATTATAGAGGAGGCATATCTTTAATTGTGTCTACCCTCAACGGGTCCGGCCATCATCCATTCCTGTTGATAATTTGTCCTAAATACTTAATTTTAGGTTTTAAAAATTCACATTTTTTCCTCACTCAGTGAGCAACCGTAATCTCTTACTATTTCAAAAACACACTTTACATGCTGATCACAAGATTCACTTTTAATTAATATATCATCCAGGTATGGAATTGTGAATTCACAGTCTGCTAACATTGCATCCATAACCTGTTGAAAAATTGCAGGTGCAACCTTTAGACCAAATGGTGATCTGTAATATTTATATAGTTCTTTATGTGTATTCACTGTTAAGTATTTTGAGCATTCCTCATCTACTCTAACTTGTAAGTCCATGTTGGAGAAATCCAGTTTCGAAAATATCTTGCCCTCGTTTAACTTTGCAAAAATATCCTCTGGAGTAGGTAGTGGAGAGTGACATGTTTTCAGACATTCATTCAAGCCAGTGGAAAAATTTGTACACACCCTGATTTTGTTATTCTTTCTTTTTAATACACACCATTGGGACTGCCCATTTTGCACATTCCACTTTTTGGATGACTCCAATTTTCTCTAATCTCTCTAATTCTTCATCAACATGTTTTATCGCAGCAAAAGGTACTGTTCATTTTGGTTTGAACACTGGTATTGCATTTTCCTTAATTTAGAGACATGCCTCAGTCTTAGTACACAAACCTAACTTATCCGACAACATTTCAGGAAAAGCATTTTAAAATTTTTTCTTCAATTCATCTGATGCCTTATTCTTACTGGAGGAACAATCATTTATATTTTTATAGAACAGATTTATGGGGAGGTCCCATAAATCAAACAACTCCATCCAGACAGTATTGAACAAGTTTGTTGCATTTTTTAACACTAACACTTTTGCTTTCTGCTGTTGCACTGCAACTGTATGTCAGCTGATAGGTCTTCCATAAGTAACGAATATTTTGTATCATAAAAAATTGTTAATGACCAAGCTTTTGTAATATGGATACCCTTGTCATCCCTTTTATATTGTGGACTTGTAACAGGGTATTATACAATACTACAGAATGGGGAGACAAAAACCGTCTCCACTTGATGTATTCCCAAATACTCTGCCAACAACTGTAACCAATCCAAAACAACTCTCAATGAACTATAACAACTTTTCTATAATTTCCTGCGACTCCATGAACTCACAAATGACACCTTTCAACTTACTATGATTTCTCTCTCTCTCAGTCAAACATGCTGCTACTTATACAAGTTTGGCTAGTCCATTTTCACGGGGGGTGTCGTGATTTTCACCGTAACATTGACCATATGTCTGAGAAAAATTATTTCATCCTGAGACAAAGGATCAATTTTATAAATTTTATCCAAACTCAAGAATTTCATAATATAACTTTTGCTTATACAGACTAACACAATTTTCCTCAAATTCTAAAAAGTTAAGTTAAGGCTGTCTCATTCATAACTTATCTGTAAACAACCTTAACTACTGTGATTTTGTTGTTTTCATCCAAAATGGAGACAAACACAGCATCCTATGTGACAGACTTGAATAATAGCTGAGAGATATCGCTCTCAACAAAAAGCCAATAGTAGTCTGATTAACCCACAAATAAAAAATATTTATTCACCAATGCAGTATTGAGCAGTCATTCTCACTTTGATATTAATGTAATAAAGAATACACATATATGAGTTTTAATTAATAATTACAAATAATCATCATGTAGGAAATAAACATGTGTAAGGCACGTTTTAGAAGAGATTCTAATTCATTACCAAGTAGTTAAAAATTTTTTCAGATTGAGGCATAGCTGAATGGTTAACAAGTTCTCTTTGCAGCTGTAAGGTTCCAATCCCACTGTGCAATACTTTGGGTAAGTTTTCTGCCATAGCCTGGGGTTCACACACACACACACACACACACACACACACACACAAGGCTCAACTGAAAAATTTATAGGCTGACCAAGATACTCTCATAGAATGAACCCAATGAGGTTTATTTTTCAATATAGTGCTCCTTGTAGTCCACACAATTCTTCCATTGGTGTTGTAGTGTTTGGATTGCATTGGTGAAAAGATCCTGTTGGTCAAAAAAGTTATCGACAGTAGGTAGCCAAGTGGTTTTTCATGTTAGGGAACAGATGATAGATGGGGTCAAATCACAAAAATAGAGAGAGAGAGATCAACCAGTTCATAGCTACAGTCATGCACAGCAGCCATTGAAAGCAAGAACTTGTGTGCTGGTGCATTGTCCTGATGAAACAAGACTCTTTCTGTCAGTTTTCCTGAGCACCTGATCTTAGAAGCATTTCATAACTGCCTCAGCAAGTTCGCACAGTACTCTCCATTGATGGTGTGGCCTTTTTGAAGATAGTCAATAAACACAATGCCTTTTGTATCTCCAAAAACAGAGGCCCTCACCTTCCATGCAGATGAAACATACTTGGCCTTCTTTGCAGCAGGTGAGGAGGGATGTTTCTACTCCATAGATTGTCTCTGTCAACACTAATCCTGGGTTAGGAAATGTTCAAGGAAACCAGCAGGATTTGCCTTAAAAAATGTCAGATTTTCCCATGATGTGATCAGCCTGGTGTACCACTGAAAAAAAACCCTAATCATGCTGAGTTCATTGTGCAAAATATTCTCAACTCTCTCATGGAAAAGCTAATAGCATTGGCTATTTAATCTATAGTCAATTGGCTGCCATCCATCACCATGTGGTGGCAGTTGCAGGATGCCCAGACCTTGCATCATCTTCAGAACACTCTCTTCCCCTCCTAAATTCAGCTGCCCACTTTTGCACCATTGACAAAGCTGGAGCATCATCCTCTAATGTAGCAACCATGTCAACATGAATGTCAAGGGGAGCTAAACTCTTTTTCCGTAGCTACCTGATTACACCATGATGCCAAATTTTGTCTATTTTCAAGAGAAGTTGCTACTAGTTACAAGTCTCTTTTGAACAGTCAGATGTTAGTTTATCTGGAGAGAAACAATGCAGTTACTATTCCTGGTGACAAGAAGGGCACCCAGCAATAGAGAAGCTGCCTCAAGACATTACTTCTGACCCATGGGTATTAAAATGAAGATGGTGATAGTGAAACTATGATAATGTGCATGTATCTTTCCCCAAAGTATATCATGGCTTTACAAACTAAGACTCCGGTAATATTTATTCTACACTGTATTACAAATGCAGCTTTGTCGTTCTCACTATCAGAAATGCAGTGAACCAAGTATTATTAGTGTGTTGGAAACTTATGACACTATTATTTGTGCACCAATTGCAATATAAAATGTATGAATAAATAAAACTAAACCAGTCAAACAATGGATGCTTTTATAAGCTATATCCCGTGTAGTTTTAGATTCTATTCTCTTCATGGCAACTGAACTTAAACTGTACATGTTAAGAGACATGTAAAATGATAAAATCAAGCACACACACACACACAGGAAAACCAATTAATCCAAGTTTGAGAAGGAAAACAAAGGCGAGATAATCAAATAAGTGGAATAGCTAATTCTTTGTTAACAGGCAAACTGAATGCTATGGACAGATTTCATTCTCATTGGATCTCATTAGTGGAGCCTGTTTCATCAGGCAACAGAGATTTTACATAGAAAAAGAGTTATAAAACGTATTTGCTAACAGTAATTTGCAGAATTAATAAATGAGAGCTCAGGAAAACAACAAAAATTCTTCTTTGGGATAAAAAAAAACCTTTGTCCACTAACCAAGCAGGTTTGAGGTTGGTTATGCTTCCCTGACAAGGTCCAATAATATTTTAACTTGGACATAAAACTTGCAACGATACTCCACATTATGTTCCACATCTGCTTGGTACAGCTAATCCTACTCATCTAAATATACTGGATCTGAGGAACAACCAAACACAGGAAAACAATAGAAGTACTTCAACTCAAATTGCAACACTGAACTTTTATTGAGGTCACTACAACAATAACATTAGGTCTACAAACATCATCCTTAACTTTTGTTGAAATACCCTGCCTTGATTTCAATTACTTTTGAAATTAATGAAGAATCTAGTAAAATAACTGGCATTTTTAAAATAGTAAAATAACTGGCTGATGTTTGAAACATAAATATGAAATTTTGAACTTAGATCACTTTAATATAGCAACTTTGTATCATAGAATCAGGGGCAATCTCGACAGGTAGGTATCAAAAGAGTTAAAGTGGTTAATCTAAAGCAGTGGTTCTCAAAGTGGCCGGTACTGCCCCCCTGGGAGTGGTGGAAAGATCAAGGGAGCGTTGAAGAAAAATGGGGCGATAATGAGGGTGACCAAAATGGGGCAATGGCTGTAAAAAAAACAAACAAAATAACGGGTTAATTAGGTTAAGATTTATTTGTGAAATACTGTTGCATTGAATTTACTGCAGAAACTGATCTATGTCTGTGATGGTGTGTGTGTGAGTGTGTGTGTGTGTGTGTGTGTGGTGGGTGGGTGTTGGGGGGGACATTAGGGATGTGGCCTTAGAACCAAGCGGATGGCAGCCTGGAAAAGTTTGGGAACCATTGATCTAAAATCTTGCCATAGGCCCACTTGAGTCAAAAATCAAAAGTGGATTCAATTTATACATACCAATATACTGACAAGAACTGTAGTCATTTTTCTAAGTATCACATGGTTGATTCAAAACATTCATTTAAAGATACTGTAAGATAAGTTTCAATTAAGACTGTTATTAGGAGTTCAAATACATGTCAAATAGAAGTTATTTATTCATTATTAAAGAGTTCTTTTCTCAAATCTGTCATGAATTTCAGTTCCATCTTTAAATTTCAAAATCCATTTTTAAACCCAAGGGGTGGTGAAATAAGACAAATCATTTAAAAAAGTAGGGAGTGTGAAGCAAATATTTAGAGGTACAATACGCTACATTAAATAAAAGAAAGCTTCAGATTAATCTTTTTTTGATAAGATCTAAATTTAATAAAATGTCACCATAAGTCTTTGAGCATGAGGAATATCTATCATAAATACTGAAAGTCTGGGATAGGCTTGGTTAGATGGAGAAAGTAACATTTAAACCTAAATATAATATTAGCATAAATTGAAATGATGATGATAGCTGAAGGTGATTCAGCAGTTTTATCTATCAATGACTGAGCTTACAGCTATCAATTAATAGGGCCATCATCTTGAGAATGCATTTCATTGGCTGCCATGATATTCATAACCTGAATATCGGAAACAGACATATGACATTTCAGATATTGCTTAGCTACAGTTTGCTTCTGCAAGTGAATAAAAATACAGCAGCTAGAATATATTACATTTTTTTTGGCACCTAGCTAATTGATGCTAACTCAACTTAGTATAAGAGTTAGAGTTAGTATTTGTATAGTCCAACTGTTTTATGTAAGCAAAATACTCAGTACAAATTGTGAAATATAGCTAAGAAATAGTTTATTTACATACAAGCATTTATGTGTATATGCATGTATGCACACACACACACACATGCACACAAATATATGTACACACACACACATATATATACAAACACATACATATACACACACACACATATATATACAAACACATACATATACATACACACACATATATATACAAACACATACATATACATACACACACACATATACACAAGATATATATATATATACATATGGAAAAACAGATGAAAAAATTTACAAATACTACAATAATCCTTTACTATTCCAAAATTTGAAAAACCTCCATAATCTCAAAATTTCCCAAGTGAGAAATGCCACGTGTAGAAAATTACAAAAAGCACTCAGATGATTCCAGGGCAATGTACAGCTGTTGTAGGGCATATGTTGTGTCATTAGCAGTTGGGAATGAGCTCATCTTCCCTGGGTTGGGCTAGCCTAACCCAGGGAAGATGGTATCAATTTATTGTCAGCAGTTATCATAGCCAAACTTTGGTTTATGAATTATTTAACCCTTTAGCATTCAGATTACTCTGTCAAATGTAATGCTTATTTATTCACAGTTTTGAATTAATCATGCATAATCTTGTAATATTGAGATTTCAATGATGTGATTGTATATTTTTAGAATGACATTGTAGGATAGGTACAAGAGGCTGGATATGGCCAGTTTAACCCTTTAGTGTTTAGACCGGCCAAATCCAGTGATATTTGATTCCTCTAAGAAACTGCTAAAAAAATAAACAAACTACATTATTGAATTCTCGTAGCTTTGAGATAATGCAAAGTAAAGCCTCTCCTGCTTTTATTCAAAGTAAAAATGTGGTGAAAGTGTTGAGACTTCTTTTGTTTTGTTTTTTTTGCAACATTTGAAAAGAAGTGAATATCTTAGTCTTTAACTATATGGCATCAGAAAGTAGCGATTCTGACTTCAAAGGTTTTACTCTTGATGATGTACAAAATATAAATGAAAATAACAGTGATTTGTCTTTGGATGAATCATACTCACATATATGCAGCTCCGTCACATGACTTTTAGAGGCTCCCTGCAACTTTTTGTTTCAAGGCCCCATCCCTTCAATCAAAATTCATAATCCATGCACTTTTTATTCAAAGCTATATTTTACTTTATTCTATCTGAAGTTCAATATTTCATATTATCCTAAAGAACATCTTTAAAAGTACAAGTTAAATTTATTTAGGTCTATTACAAATTTCAGTAAGTAAAACGTCCAGATATGAATAAAGGAGCACTTTTATAATCCAGGCAACTTTCAGTTACATGAGGGCTTTTCTTCTAGAAAGCACAGAACTGGGAGAAAAGCAAAATTAACTGAGGTGGATATCAACACAGAAAATTCTGACTTCCATAAAGTGGAAAAAATAAATGGAAGTAAAGAATTTTACAGACTGTGTTCACAGCAAAAAAGAAAAACTGCAAAAGGATATCAGATTGAGACCTCACATTTGTGTTCATTTTGCAAAGTACCCTTGAGTAGAGGGTGCTTTGGACAGTTTCACGATAGAAATATAGCATAACTGTATTTTGTTGTTTGATAGTAATACTACAGTCTATTCTTTTCATTTTATTACACACAAATGATGTGTGAAAATGAAAAATACATATTAATTTTCAGTATGTGACACACCTGTATTCACCTTTACCTCACCTATTAATGAGCCTTTTTTATTAGATGCATTCTGTTATGTAAATGTATTCATTAAATTGTATAAGAGTACATAGCCAATGTTATATTGACTAGTAAAAGAGTTTTGTACTATATTTTCAATAAAATCTTGTAATAATTACACCTGTATTTTAGTTAATTCAAATTAATGTACCTCATCTTGCAAAGTGGCAAAATTGTTGGCGGTTGACATCTGGGATAATTTTAGTAACAAATTAAACAGCTAAGATGCATTAAGAATTTCAATTTTAGTGTTTATCCATAATATTATTGCTTTTACACCTGTTAATTAAATTTATCTGCCCATAAAAGTCAAATTTAATCAGCAATACCAGCTAAAATTACATAACTCTAATCCACTGGTATATACACACTCACTGACAAAATTTCAAATCAGTATGTAAAAAATTAACAAAGTTACAAGCAAATATTGTGGACACTCTTCTTGAACCTGAATAATTCAAAATAACATGAATATGCATTACATTCATTCGACAGATTAATCTGAACACTAAAGGGTTAACCATAAAACATAGATATTTGGGTTGGATATGGCTGGTTTAAATGCTAAATGGTTGGGCTACAAATAATGACATTTTTTTTCGTGTGTTTTCATTATACTTAACTGTAATCAAGTTCTATGCTTTTTATACACATAGCTGCATGCACCCGAACCTTTCACTGAAACACAATATCGAAAGTGGAGAATAAGTGCTTATGGATCTTTCTCATAGTGATGAAATCACTGCCATACCCAAGGTTCCCTCACCTGGTGTAGTGTTAGTTTGATCTTATTTTGTAAGCAATGATCATCATTTTTATTTTCATACAGATTCAGTAGAAGGTACAGAATAATGCATTTCACTGAATTTCACCTTCCCACAAAAATCCATGAACGTGACATATATGACCACATTATCTTCTCTAAGCCAAAAATCATCTATATTACAGCATCTGTAGCATTCCAGAATACATCTATAAGCCAAATCTGTTTGCTGCTGATATCATCTTGGATTGATCCATTTTTATAACTTTTCCCTCTCAATCACTTTTTTTATCTTTGCTATTGTTGTTTATCAACCTATTGTCTTTATCACCCCTGATCATGCAAACCTAATCTGACCAAAAGCATTTCAGCTGCAATCATCTCTATTGTAGTTATGACTACACTATCTAATGTAACACTTTTATCAAGAGTGTAATTTAAAAGATTTACTGTTATTTCTAGCAGGTGGAGCAAGCATATAGAAACTCCCTCATTGGCCAACATACTTCAGTTTCTGTGTAGCCTTTATCAACCGTAAACAAACACAACTCTCACTCATTAGCTTTTTAATGCTCTTTGCATTAAAGTTGTTTCTACTAATACTTCCCATATACTTGTCTACATCCCAGGTGACATCACTTTTCTCTCTCTTCTTCAGTATCATCTGAAGGGTTAGGCCTTATACACAATATTAGACTCTACACTTCTCATGGCAACTGAACTCTCAAGATGGCCAGTAAAAGTCATGTGTGCTGCTTCTACTTCAAACTAAGACAAAAGAGGAAAAAAAATAGTTGATGATTGTGCTTCTATATCAGGCTCCACACTTGGTGTATCAGTATATCTTTTTAGTCACTGAGGTCAAGAGAGCTCTTATCGTTTCAGATGCACTTCTTCCCAATTACATCCTGACTCCAGACATAGTCTCACATCTTCAGAGGACAATGACATCTCTCCTTTCTACTTCTCGACTGGCTTACTTTATGGCTAGTTTCTAAGTGAGAAGTCTTTAGCTGTATAACTTTCCACTTTGTGTCTTAGCTACTCTAATATTGCAGCTAGCTTTTTGTTTCCTTGGATCAGCTAAGTTCAATCAATCAACCAAGAATATTTTGTATACCATGCTCAGAACAACACTCCTTAACTTAAACTTTAACATGCCATTAGCTTATTTGTGTTATTTCCCATAGCTCAATTTTGTTTTCTTTTTAATTAATCTTCTATAATGTTCTAGCTTGACTGGAAACTTTATCAGCCATTCAGTGCTGTCTTGTAGGAATGCCCAATGTCCTTTACAGAGGGGGTTGGGGTGCAGGGAAAAAGAAGGAAAGAGTACAGGAAAAGAGAAAGAGGAAGGAGACATGTATAGTGCAAAAAAAAAAAAAAAAAAATTCCTGGCAAAAAAAGGTTTCAACTGAAAGGGAAAGTGCATTAAAAAAAATCTCAAAGAAAAATACTCAAGATAAAAAATATTACACACACATACACAAATGAACAAAATGATAAGTGATGAAGAAAACTAAGTACATTAGAGAAACTATGTAAACATTGCAAATAACTGTAACGGTAATGTCTTATGAATGTAAATAGATGTTGAAACAATTTGGAGAAAATATTTTGCTTCCAGAATGACTCAGATATAATCTGACATTTCATTTTCTAGAAACTATCTGAAGACTAAAAAAAAATGTTTCAAAATATGGACACTGACATACACCAGCAAAAGATTAAATTCTTACTAGTATTCGGGAACTGTTAACATTTTTAGATGTTAATGATAACATGGGATAGTTACATGAACTGAATATCAATAACTTCCTTTATGTAGAAACATGTGTGTGTGTGTGTGTGTGTGTTCTTTGCATCAACAACAGAACTTCCAACAAGTTTTCATGAGAATTGTCTTCTTTTTTAATGTTCTTGAAATATTATAGTCAAAATTTATTACAAAAATAGCATTTGTGAAATAAAACTACATGTTTTAAAAGGGACCAGATGAACAAGGAAGGATCAACACTTGGATAAGAGTAATACCTAAAGCTGAAATAACTTTCAAATAAGTCTTTCTTTTATCCTTTATTTTTTCATTGTTTAAATGTCAATAAAACTAAAGCCGTCACGATTTGAATGTTACTAACTAACCTAAATGATATCCTAGCTGTAATAAAAGAACATTTATACCTTTGGTTTTCATCTGCTAAGATCATATATTCAATTACGTGATTAGCATTCTAAGCAGGACCTTCAAAGAAGCAGCATTTTTGAAAAAAGAACATAAAACACACACACACACACACAACGTGCATACAAAGACGACTTAGCTTAGTTGTTCTGCCCTCTCCCAACTGCCCAATTCCTCCTATAAGCTGGATAACTGTCTTTCTCTTTTGTCAGATACTCTGTTTGCCACCTTTGTGAGTGTCATAAAGAATCTAAGACATAAATAAATCTATATTGAGCTTCATCTAAATCAGTGGTTTTTCAACCAGGGTCCATTGTAAGATTTTTTTGTGGTCCATGCAAGCAAAATTGTAAATTGGGAATCCACGGTAGTATAGTAAGAGACTGAAAAAAATTTTGCTTTAGATTTATTTATTGCAAGAAATAGCTCGGTTTCTTTCTCTAATGTTTTATGTGGTTCAAAGTACACACGTGAATGTGGGAAAACAAAATAGTATAAAATTAGTTTTTAAACATTGAATCACTATTGGGGTCCACCAGTGTAAAATAGTAATCAAAGGGGCCCAGAGGTAAAGAAATAGTTGAGAATCACTGATGTAAATGATTTTGGTTTTTTGAATCAAGAAACATATATGTACATGTACATTTATAATATATATATTACTTTTTTTACTTTAACATTCACTTTTTTTTTCAGCCAGAGGCTGTGACTATGCTAGGACATCACCACTGCTGTGATTATTAGTTTATTTCATTTTATTTCCTTGGTCTTCTTCTGGTGAGTGATGGTGTTGGACAGTGTTGCCCTCATTTGCATTTCTTGCCATGATATGGGTTTATCTGATACCTCAGATAAAAATTTGCCTACCTGGCATTTATGAACTTCAGAGGTGGTAGTATCATCATATCTATAATAACCTTCAAGCTTTTAAAATACCCATACTTTCCAGATCAATTAATAGATATTTTAGTTAACCTGTTATGCACAACCTACCAATGCAAGACCTTCAAAAAAAGGTAGCATATTCAAAAACAGAAGGTAATGTACACATAAGCATATTATTTACAGGTGTGTGTGTGTGTGTGTGTGTCTTATCTGTTTCAGTCATCAGATTGTGATCTGGGGTACCTCCTTAAAGACTTTTAGTCAAACGAATTGACCCCAGTGCTTATAGTTTTTAAAGCCTGGTACTTAATCTATCAGTCTCTTTTGCCAAACTGCTAGATTACAGTGCCACACAGTAGAACTGAAACTGAAGCCAAGCGGCTGGGAAGCAAACTTCTTACCACACAACCATAGCTACACACACACACACACACACACACACACACACACACACATGCATAGAAACATAGTTACAGACAAGGCAATGATCCTTCATGTAAAGCAGTGATAAAATATGAACAGTAGAAAAACTTTATGACAAGTTCTCTTCACAGCTAAAGCCACAAAAATTCAAACTAAGCAAATGATTGAAGTATTTAACATATTAAGTACCACATTCTTCACTTGGGATTCAATGATTACAATACTTATTGTTCAAAAATCACTAAATATAAGTTAGATTTTGATACCAATGCTGAATTGAATGCAGTTTAGCACAAGAATTTCTTTAAAATGAATTGAAGTACATGATATATATATATGTTCTATTATTTAGTAAACAAGAATTTAGCTATTAATAGACTACTTTCTTCCAGACTATGTCATCATTGTTGTTATTATCATTGCCATCATCATTGTTTTAAAGCCCACTTTTCCATGCTTGTATGGAATTTGGTGAATCAGATTTTACAAAGTCCTTTCTGCTGCCAATCTTCATCAGTTTCCAAGCAAAGTAATACATCCCCATGGCCAGACATGTTTTCGGGGAAAATTAATAACCAATGATACCACACTTATGATAGTATCACTGGTTTACAACTCTCACACAATGTGAAGTCAAGCACGGACACACACACACACACACACACACACACACACACACACACACCTTTTAAAATATTCATGAATAATTCAATTATATTTTTAGAGTAACGTTTTGTAAACATCTTTAAAACATACAAAGGTGTGAAAATCAAATGAATTTGGAGCAAATATGAAAAGAATTAAAAAAATGTTTCTACTTTTCACAATATAAATCACAAATATATACTTATTGAAAATCATTGTAATAGTATCCTATTGAGTAAAAAATTTACACTAACAACAAGTACCTTGTGTGAAGAAATAACACCAAGGCAGCCAAAGTTAATACAGATTGTGATCTTTAAATGACAAAATGAGTTGCCTTTAATACATTAAAAATATATCTGTGACTACAATAGTAAGACTATCTAAAAAAAATACAAACTATAAATATATTACAATTTTTTTTTTACTTGCATACAAACTTACACAGTTATATATATTTTAAAGAGCAATTTGAGGGAGGATGAAAAAAATAAAAGCAGCAAACCCACTGATGAAAATAAAGCCAAGATTTTTTTGCCTACCAGATAAATGTACTATTATTTACACAATAGACAGCTGGCATCTCACCCTCTCAAACATATTTACACACACAATTGCATGTAGACACACAAACACAGACATATAGATTAAAGAGAGGGTGTGATTGTGGTGTGTGTGTGTGTGTTTATAATTGCATAATGATATATATAATTATATGTTTTGGCTTTAAAAAAAAAAAATTTTAAACATTTATATATATATGTGTGTGAGTGTTTGTGTAAATATATATATATAAGTATATATATGTGTGTGCATACATATATGTATATATGTGTGTATATATGTATATATATATATATATAAGTATATATATGTGTGTGCATACATATATGTATATATGTGTGTATATATGTATATATATATATATATATATATATATATATATATATATATATATATATATATATATATATATATATACACACACACACATATATATACACACATATATACACACACACACACACACACGTATATATATATGTATATATATACATATATGAATATATATATATTCATATGTATATATATGTATATGAATATATATATATGTATATATATATGTACATATATATGAGATGATGATATATGTGTGTATATATATATATATATATATATATATATATGTGTATGTGTATATATATATATATATGTGTGTGTGTGTGTGTGTGTGTGTGTGTGTGTGTGTGTGTGTGTGTAGGAAGGCATTTAAGCATAGAAACTATACCAAAAGTGACATGGATCTGGGCAGCTCTTCAGCTGGCTAGCTCCTGTCAAACCATCCAACCTATACCAGCATGGAAAACACACGTTAAATGATGATGATTTTGAACACACACACACATTTATACACATACAGATATTCATACTTGCATATGAAAAAGTAAACAATATTTCTGATAATGGCAAATAAATTAAAGTTCGATACTCCAATAATCAAAGGAAATTTTGAATATTAATTGTCCATATATCAAAAGTTTCAAGACAGTAAAATATTTCCATTTTAATTAATTCATATATTAGAAAAATTGATATATGGCATACAGAAAATAAAACCTTGGCTATGCTTTCCAAAAATGTTTCTGAATAAAATGAACAATTTCCTTTTGAATCCCTTGAAATGATAGTGAAAGAGAAAATTCTACAAACTCAATTTATCTCAATGGTATCTGAGAGGAAAATAATAATCTACATGCTCCTTGTTATTATTATTATCATCATAGAATAAATAGAGTTATATTAGAACACGGTTACTGCTAACTGAAAACTATGGCAACTAATACAATTTTTCTTTGTTTCTAAAAGTATAGTTTCAACTCAGAAAAACCTAGATTTAACTAAAATTCAGAAAGCTAGCTTTTCTAGTTAATTAGAGTCCCAATGTTTATAAGAATAAAAACTAGCCAATGTGTTTGATACAGTTCTTAGACGAAATATATTCTATAATTATGAATGACTAAATGGTTACATTTTTATGAAGTAGGACATCTAAATAACCTTCTTATTGAATTTATACATACAAACACCTTATTTAATCAGTGAAAAATATGTAAAGTGGTAATGCACCAAGGAAAACAGAAGTACGTAACATTTTAAATTGTGTCCTTTAACAACGAACTGTATAATTCCTTTGAATTCAAGATATTCTTGCTTATTATTATTATTATTATTATTATTAGTATTATCATTAAGGCAGCAAGCTGGCAGAGTTGTTAGCACAATGGACGAAATGCTTCGCGGTGTTTTGCCTGTCGCTATGTTTGGAGTTCAAATTCTGCGGAGGTTGAGTTTGTCTTTCATCTTTTTGGGGTTAATAAATTAAGTAGCAGTGAAACACTGGGTCAATGTAATTGACTAGTCTTCTCTCCCCAAATTTCAAGCCTTGTGCCTTTAATAGAACAGATTATTTATTATCATTATCATTATTTAAGTAACTGGACTACAGCTATGCTGTGATGCTGTCTTGAAGGGTTGAAGCCATTCATATTCACCTTAGTACTGTTTTTGAAGCTTGGTACTCACTTGAGCAATCTCTATTCCTCACACTGTTAAGTTCTAAGATATAAACACAGACTCCATTTTATTGAATGGTGTTAACACACACATACACCTACAACTATATTTTTCAAATATAAACATACATTTATAATTATATTTCAAAAAGCATTTTATTCTTAATGCTCTTTTTCATATATGTTTCTACATTAGCTGGATTAGATATATTTGAAAAGTTTGGCAGGTCATTTATACTTTCATCTCTGGCCCTCAGAAAGTCAATTGTTTTACTCGTAGCTAGTTACTTGAAAGCTAAGTAAATGTCCCTACCTATAAACACACAGCAACAAACATTTTAATTCAAAAACCATGGGTCATAAATACAGTATCCTTAAAAGTTATTGCAGTGCAGAAAGTTAAGTTATATATTAATGATTGCTTTTTTTGACTTCCTTGTAGCAGCAAATTATATTATCAAGTTGACATTTTTATGACACAAGATTCCTTTCGAGCAAGACTGCAGCTCTTAAACTGGTTAAGTAGTTGGATAGTACTCAGATAGCTCCATCACCACTCAGCACCCCACTACCAAGAATGAGAAGAACCCGATGGTTACATATCTAAATAAGCTTTCACAAACAGCAGGTTATAACTACCATAGTCTACAATATCACTTAATTAACTACAGCAGTCATTATGAACATTTCTTAGAAACCCATAGAAATGTCTACGGCAATTTTCTTCTCAAAGACTAAAAAGAATGGTATTTCCAACATTAACCTATAAATGGTCTTTTTGAATAAAATGATCTTCCATATTGTATTTTGCATTTTAAATTTCTGTCTTTCTAGACTTAAAAAAAAAATTCAACTGGTGTTCGACAACTTAGTAAAATTACATAAATCTTAGGTGCTTGTTTTCCTTATAACTGTGAAGTATTTCTTACAGAATAATTTGAAAGATATTTTCATATTCATAGCTGCTACAGACATAAAATATTGACCGCAGAAATGCTTGCAGAACAGAAATGGCCTACTGAGAAACTTCCGCACAGTGGATGCCATATCAGGATTTTGAAATTGATATGTCTCAGGATATGTAATGAAATCTCCCCCATTAAACTTGAAGACATGCTGGGGTGGTAAAGAATAATGAATTACTTCTGTTTTTTTTCTTTTCTTTTTTTTTTTTAGTGAAGGTGATTTAACATGAGGTTTATAGTTTTATGGCGGAAACACTGAATAATGCTACTGTAACATTACATACATTGGCTTTAAAGTAGTTTTAATTATTCAGAAGGAACACAAGAAAATGGTAGTTTGTTCATATAGATAATGCAATAAGCAAGAAACATCTGTACTCAACTGAATGCTTTTGAACACTAGCGAGAAGTTATGCTTGAAAATTTAGTCAATACCCGTGACGACAATGATTTTTCTTACAGTGACAGAAAATACCAGAGAGTAGAAAACTATTTGCCTGAAGCTAGTATATGAATATTAGCATTCAGGCAAAGCTGAGTTGTGAGAAGTTTGTTTCCCACACTGCGTGGCACCTTGGGCAAGTGCCTTCTACTATAGCCTTGGGTTAACCAAACCCTTGTGAGTGAATTTCACAGATGGAAACTGGAAGAGGCACGTCAGATATATGTGTGTATGTTTGTGTCTATGTTTGTTCCACATCACCACTTGAAAACCAGTGTTGTTATGTTTACATCCCTGTAACTTAGTGATTTGGCAAAAGAGACCAATAGAATAAGCACCAGGCTTGGCACAAAAAAATAAGTACCGGAGTTGATTCATTCAACTAAAAGAACTCTTCAAGACAGTGCCCCAGCATGACCACAGTCTAATGACTGAAATAAGTAAAAGATTCAACAATGAAAAAAAATTTGAAAAAAAGTATTTAAAGAGGCTGACAAAAGTGGTTTCTTTAATTTTTACAAAACATTAATTAGATTTCTCAGAAGTTTCAATATATACTCTTTCTTAATCATACTGCTTGATGGAAAATTGCAAATTAAAGTTTTCTATAAGTTTTGAAAATGTCCTTAAAACTTTGTACAATAAAGAAGTCTTTGAATATCTAAAAAACTAAATAATGACTACACGCATGTATGTCTTTTTTAATGATATATCTGAAAGAAAATTCAGCTATAAATGATAACTTAAAATACATTGGATTAAAAATCCCTTGGACAAAACAAAAAAGGTAGAAAGCTGCCAGCGGGATTCAAACCACCCAACTTCTGTAAACTAGACAGACACAAACAATTACACTAAAACAAACTTTAGCATTCCTTCCACCAAATTAAGACAGAAAGTTTAGTGTAAAATGGTAGCATTTCCATCTTGATTACATAAGATTGGTGGCTGAAGTTCAATAGGTAGTTTTCTACCTTTTTTCTTTCTCAGGAGTTTTTAACCCAATGTATTATAAGCCACTATTGATACCTATTTTTTTTTTAGCTATATCATTAATAAATACTTATTTACAATTTTACAATGCTTCCTCATTTTTATTCTCTTCCTCTCTCTCATATATGACACACACATGTATATGAGGTGAATACACACATACACACTTATATACAGGGTGTCCACAAGGTCTGGGTACATGGAATAAATAAAATCATAACATAAACAATTAAATATAAGAAATAATAATTTCCTAAAGTATGTGTTAATCCCCATGTACCCAGACTTTGTGGACACCTTGCATATATGATAGATTGCTAGCCACTAAACCTTTTCGTATTTTCTCTCCCTATTTATTTCTGTGTTCCTTTCTGTCAAAGAGCGTGGGCTCAAAAAGTAAAAGACTTTCTCACTTCCTGAGCGTTAAACTAATATATCTGTTTGTTATTTACACCCGTCTTTTGTTTTTTGTAAATTCTCAGTATATATACATACACACACATATATATATATATATATATATATATATATATATATATATATAACTTAAATTTTACATAAGCAGATTCAACAAATAAGATAACACTAGAAATTCTTCATTTGTAGAATTCTACATTCCATTCACTGAATAATAAATTTTCTGATTCTTTAGTGTTATTGATTTTCTTTCAAATAAGGTTTCTTCAGCAGAAAAAAAGAAAACAAAAGCAACAACAACAAAAAACAAAGGGAAGATAGCTCAGAAAAGAACTTGCATAAAACTACTGTCCAAATGATGGTAATGAACAAACAAAAAAATAAGTATAAAAATAAGAATAGTAGTAGTGATTTATAAGTAGTAACAATATTCTAAATATGTGCATGCACAATAGAAAGGAAGTGGAATGTGTGTATTTGTGTGCATGTGCACACACACACACACACACACACATACACAGAGAAGTGAAAGCATGCATTATATAGTTTGGATGAGCTATTGTTTAGCGCTTAGCTTGCTTGATAAGAATACTCTGCTTGAAACTCAGCTTCTTGGTGATTCTCTTATTGATTTTTTGCCCTGACAGTTGGTTTAGTGGCTTCTTATTTAGTTACTTAATATTCTTCTACTTCGCATGTTCTTTCCTGATATGATTTAACTTCTAACACAAAGACTTTACAGTGGATTATCCACCTTATAGTAGAATGACAGGAAAAGAATGAATTATAATTCTGAACACCAATGCCAAAAATATAGTAGAAAGGACGAAAACTTTTTCACAACGCACAACACCTTGCAGATGTTTCCCTAGATATGACAAAATGTGGATGGTGGTGAAAAGCTTAGCAGTAGATTCTCTTTTCTGCCATTGCAGTAACAATATTTAATATAAGCTTAAAAGTATAACCTAAGTCTTTCTTTGTTATTTATTAACAGAAAAGTGTTCCAAACTAATCACAAGTGATAGCTTTGCAAGACAGAAGAAAGCAACGTCTAAATCTATCTTTTAGCTTTTACTTATTTTAGTAGAATACATTGACCCCAATACTTATCTTCCCATTAAGCCTGATACTTATTATATCAGTTTCTTTTGCTGAACTGCCAACTTATATTTCACATACACACACAGAGGAAGATTTGGATACAGTAATCTTGTTGGTCCACAGTTATAAAAGAACTCAATGTTGAATACAGAATATTTTGTGAACATGGTTACCATTGTTTCAGCGAAGTACATCTTACCAGAGATGATATAGCTTTCATAGAAATGTTTAATGATAGATCACATGCACACTATCTATTTATAAAAAGGTACACACACATACACACACACACACACACATGTTCATTTTAGCCCTGTATCTGATAGGCTTTGTGTATAAATATAAATGAACTGGTTAGATTAGTTAATTCACTACAACAGATAAATATACTGGAATCAACCCAAACTATATGTATTTTTCACTGTTCTTACATTTTATTAGAAAAAAATTATTTTCTATGAAATCTAAAACATATTTGATAAATCTGGAAAATACATTTTGTGATATTACACATAAAAATATAATTCTCAGGAAATGGTTTTTATGATCCTTGTTATCCTGCCATAAAATCACTTAAATATAGTAGAATTAGTAGAAGACGTTTCCTCTTAGCAGTTGCAGTATTGTGCAAACATGTGCTTCATAAGCTGCATGGAATATTGTATTATGTACAGAAGCTTTGAATTAAAAATATTTTTGCTCAAAGCAACAAAATTCTGCTTAGTGGTTGGGAAATAGTGGTATAAAAATATTTCTGGAGAAGATTCTAGTTGATTTTATCGATCTCAATATTTGCCTGGAATGTATTATATCAACCCCAAAAAAGATGAAAGAAAAAGCCAAAATCATCCAGTAAAGGAATTATAATGTGTGTGTTTGTGTATGTATGTGTGTACATATATATTCTTTTACTTGTTTCAGTCATTTGACTGTGGCCATGCTGGAGCACCACCTTTAGTCGAGCAAATCGACCCCAGGACTTATTCTTTGTAAGCCTAGTACTTATTCTATCAGTCTCTTTTACCGAACTGCTAAGTTACGGGGATGTAAACACACCAGCATCGGTTGTCAAGCGATGTTGGGGGGACAAACACAGACACGCAAACATATACACACACATACATATATATGACAGGCTTCTTTCAGTTTCCGTCTACCAAATCCACTCGCAAGGCTTTGGTCGGCCCGAGGCTATAGTAGAAGACACTTGCCCAAGGTGCCACGCAGTGGGACTGAACCCGGAACCATGTGGTTGGTAAGCAAGCTACTTACCACACAACCACTCCTATATATATATATATTGATATATATATATATATATATATATACGTGTGTGTGTGTGTGATCATCATCATTTAATCTCCGTTTCCCATGCTGGCATAGGTTGGACAGTTTGACAGGAACTGGCAAGGCCAGAGTTTGATATATACACATACATAAATACACACACTCAAACACACATGAACTCAACCATTTTTGCTAAATATGATAATGGTTTCTTTTGGCTATACAAAATGCTAATTTTCTAAGTCTGTAAAATAAATACCAATATGCTACTGTACTGACTTCACAATGAAGAGCTAAAAAGTAAGACTGAAGCTTAGAACAAACAAAATACTATATACAAAGCTGTAGAGTTTGGGCCATCTTTACCACTCCACAGTAATGGTAAATTTTGTTATAAGTTTTCTTTTATACTAGAGAAAAAAAATTGTTGTACCTCAAATATTTTTAGCATATTGACAGTTAAGGAAAAGAAGGCTTGCAAAAGTCATTTAATAGGTCCTACAGTGAAAGCATCGTTGTATTCTGTATAATGCAAGCCATATATGGTGCAAATGCTATGACGGGCAGCTATGTCCAATAGAAATGAACGTGAACAGAAAGCTGCTGGAAACAGCAAGGAAGCTAATATATGAGTTGAATTAATAAATCATTCCATATGCTGTATCATTCCACTCTACTTTAGATATACAACGCTTTCTCAATTTATAGTTATAATTAGTGTTTAGGGATTTTCTTTCATTTTTTTTTTTTAAATTTTCAGCATATGGGGTAAAATCTTTTTAAAGTACATAGACACTTAGATATATATAGCTTAATGTTTAATCAGCAGTTGTAAATGTTAAAAAATTGTAAAAATAATAGATAGTGAATTTTATTAAATTTAGTTTTGTCATTTATTGTTAAAGTGAAAAATAAAAATGTTACACTAAATTGGATAAGTTTTTAATATTTTTTTTTGTTTCATCTTTTACTTGTTTTAGTCATTAAACTGTGGCTATGCTGGGGCACCACCTTGAAGAATATTTAGTCGAATGAATAAACCTCAGTAATTTTTTTTAAACCTAGTACTTTTTTTTATCAATCTCTTTTGCGGAATCACTAAGTTATGGGGATGTAATTACACCAACACCATTTGTCAAGTAATAGTTGGGGACAAACAGACACAAAAACATATATAGGGACATACATATATACACACACACACACACACACACACACACACACACACACACATATATATATATATATACAACAGGCCTCTTTCAGTTTCCACCTACTAGATTCACTCACAAGGCTTTGCTTGGCCTAAGACTTATTGGAAGACAGTTGCCCAAGGTACCACACAGTGGGACTGAACCTGAAACCATGCAGTTGGAAAGCAAACTACTTATCACACAGCCAAGCATGGACCTTTGTATATGTATATACATAATATATATGCACATGTACACACACACACACATACATATATTCATGCACAAATGTGTATGAGTGCGGATTTGTGTGTGTGTGTGTGTGTGTGTCTGTTTATATATATATATAAATATATATACATATATATATATGTACACACACACACACATGCATGCACATATACTCTATATTTTTATCTACCATTCATATAACAAAAGATAGTTTGTTAAAGATAAATATTTTTTCACATGTGCTCAAACAATAAAAAATAAAGTTATTAAAGATTGAATATTAATTTCTATTTTTTTTTTATTCAAAGGAACCTAAAAACTTTTTAGAACTTCATTTTCCTTCTTTAAAGCAATTAAGTTTGTAATTTGAACTTCCCAGAGAAGGCTGCACAACAAATAACTTAAGGGGTAATTCAAACTTTGAAGAAGAATTTTATATAAAGATAACGAAGCTAAAATCTAAAAAATTCTTAAGATTTTAATTTGCTGTTCCTAAACCATAGATGCCAGAATATAAGAATGCTCTATTCCTTATATACAAATAAAATGGCCTTTAGAAATGAACCAACATAACTTTCTTTAGAAAAACACAAACTTGGAGTTCAGAATATATATATATATATATATATATATATATATATATATATATATATATATATATATATATATATATATGCATATACATACACAATGAAAACAGTTAAAAAAAGAACAGCAAAACTCAACCCCTTTGACAATTCCACTATAATTACATTGATATGATATATATCTAAATAAAAATGTTTCAATGTGATTAAGAAGCTGGCTATAATTAAATCCGAGAGCAAAAGTTCAATTTCATAATTAGCAGCTAACATTTATATCAGTTGTAAAGATGGAACAAATGTATAAGGGAGATATTTTATTCTTTTGCAAATAGTTTTCAGCACAAGAAACAACATGGATGATATGAAAATGACGTATTGATCAGTGGTAACTTGAGCTTGAATGTATGTGTGTAGAGGAGGACTGTCAAATAATTGTAAAACAAGCTTAGCTACTCTATCTACTATAAATAATATCATTTGCAGATATTTTGAATGCTTTTACATACTTTAGCAATGTATTATAGATTCATAATAATCTTTAAGCTTTCCATTCTGAAGTAATTGCTTTTACAAGTAATTTTACTTCAGCATATGCAATGTTTTCAGTTTGAATAAAAAAAATTAGCATTAGAAATGTTGCTATAAATAGTTTTGGTTAATATTATGCAGCAATAGCAATAAGGTACAGTAGCTTATGAATTACGTTGTTGAACATTACATACAGCTATAAAGTGGGATACATCTCTAATTTCTTGTCTACTTGGTTAGAAAATCACTATCACTCATTGTTAGGTGTGTGGTATTAAGGAAGGAATTCAGTCAGTCTGTGTGTCACACACACAACTTTCTTAAAGAATAAATACCATTATCCAAATTTGTGTCATTGAAAAATGGATATAAAAAGGCGAAATGCACAGATAGCATATGATAGCAAATAAAATGAATAGATTGATTTTAGGTGAGTGACTAAAAGGAGGGAGAAAAAGAAAACACACTTTTGTGATGAGAAGCAAAATGTCAGCCTGAAATTTTTTTTACCCAACAAATGTTTCACAATGGGTGAAAGATTTGTTCAGTTCCTAAAATGGCAAGATGGGGATTAGTTGAAAATATTGATGAAACCTGCTTTTTCAAAGAAAAAAATTGAAACAACATTGTATCAATAAACTATGTACTGTATGAGTGCATTTGTGTATTAGACATTACTCGTATGAACAGCTAAAGATGCTTCCAAGTCAGAGTTTAACAGTTAACGAATTCCACCCTTTAGCATTCTGATTATTCTTTCAAATGTAAGGCTTATTTATTCACATGTTTTTGAATTAATCATGCACTGTCTTGAAGCTTCGAAATTTCAGTTATGAAATTCTTTATTTTTAGAATATATGTGATTCTTTATTTTTAGAATGATAGATGTGAGGGGGATCTAGCTGGTTTCAACATAAAAGAGGTAGAATATTTGGGCAGGATATGGCTGGTTTAAGTGCTAAAGGGTTAAAGTGTTAAATCTCATACAAATATCACTTGTGTATCACTATCAGTAATAAATACTAAAAGTAAAAACCATGTAACTAGGATTTTTTTAACCACCTATATTATCATTTGTCTCAAGTAGTTCTGAAATCAATAGTCAAATATTACATATGATTAAAACTACATCTTTCTAATAACTTTTGCCTACATAGAAAATAACTAACATACATTTTTAGGAGTGGAAAAGATCAAATAAGAAAGAGAAAAATAAAATAACAGAGAGTAAAATATAATACTCAAGTAAACTGATACGTGAAGAAACAATTTCTTTTTACTGTTCTACATTCATTTTGTCATGCTTGCATGTGTGTGGTAGTTTGTCTGAACAATTGCTTTTACAGCTGGATGCCCTTCCTACCACTAACTACTCAATGAAGGAGTGGAACCTGTTTTAGTCAGTGAATCAAAACTACAACAAATAAAATAGCTCTAGTTAAATTTGAACCTTTGACCATACAATTGGTAGTCAAGCACCTTAACTTTAAAATTACAGAGCCTTCTATTAAATTGAATTCAAATTACACTGCCAATTATTTAAATATGGTGAATGAAAAACACAAAAAATGTTCTCACAACAGTTAAGAAATATAAGGGAGAAACAAGTTTCTGAAAATATTTTTCAAAATGTTTTACAAGAGAAACAGCTATGAATGTAAAAATAATTGTTTTTAAAAACTTCCTTATTTGGATATATCATTAAAAAGTGACAAATTTTGAACATTTTTAAAATCAATATGACCTAAACTTGGTATATAATTTTTGCAAATGAAAAAATTAGTCACTAATTGTTAAATTATAATTACAGAAAATAATTACTGAAAGGATACACATTTGTCTTTGTCCAAATGAAGTAATTTTGTATTGTTGAGAAAAAAAAAAAAATTGTACTAACTTTTGAAACTTTATTTTTATTTATTTTTGCCTTTGTTCTCATATACTAGGTGAATTTTCAGGAAATTCTATTTGAATTAGATATATTCCAAAAGCAGATTAAACTGAATAAACAAAATGTCTAGATAAAACAATTCTTAGTTATTGATTATAAAATTATGATGAACACTGATAAGCTAATAGCAAATGGCTTATCATATCTTTCAATGTATATAAAAAAAACACATCTTACTTTTTACATTTTAGGAATGAAAGAAATGAATAATTTAGCACTTAGCATTTTTTAAGTATGCATTAATGACACAAAAAGTTCAATTCTTTTTTTTATTAGTTTTAAAGATATACTTAATGGAGTAAATACATTTAGCTTAAAAACGTTGTAAACGATATAAGAAGTGGTATGGTCTGATTTGAAAAGTTTGGTACTCAGATGAAATGAAGTGGCGTTGAGAACAGTAGCAATATGTCATATTACTGACTCATATAAAACCTGTCGGCAAGGAAAATCTACCTTATGATACTGATGATGATTTTATGACCAACTTTTATAAAAAGAAGAAATGATAATCAAGAAAATTCACCATAAATCATAAATTGGCATTCATATAAAAACATTCCAAATTTAATCTACTGAAAATTCATGAAAAATGTCACTAACAACAAGCCATAAAAATATCAGTAATAAGATTTTATATCAAGCAATTAAAATGACATTATATTGCAATGAGAATGACTAGCATCTAGAGATATAAGAGAATATAAATGTTGAGATAGTGGAATGATAAAATAATTATTTGATTTAGTACCATTTATAATAGCAATTTTTCTCTAACTCTTTGGACAAACCACTATCTGTTCATCATCTGAATTTGTTTTAGTGTTGACTTAAAAAATAATTAGCAAAATATATTTAAAAAAAGAAGGGACTCAAAGAATAGGATATAAATATTAATTAGATGCTTCAGTGCAATAACTATATGAAGGCTTATCTAATCAGTTCATGCAGATGAGTACTAAAGAGTACAGCTTCTGCAAAACATAAAATCTCTATGCAAGCAGTACTATGGTTGGTTGGTTGGTTGGTGTGTGTATGTGTGTGTGTGTGCAATGCATGTGTTGGCATGGCCATAGCTTATGAGTTGAAACTAGTAAAAAAATTAATATTTTATGTACTGTAATATATCTATGTACACACACATACAGACACATATTTATGTATGTGCATGTATGGAGGGATACAGATTTAATTCACATATTTTATAAATGTCTTTATCATATTCATGCATGGATGTTACATATATATTTTCATATTGTATTCATTATGTTAAATTCATAAAACTGATTTGATAAGTGCAGGCATGACTGTGTGGTTTAGAAACCTACTTTCAAATCATGTGGCCTTATGTTCAACCTCACTGTGTGGTACTTTGGTCAAGTATCTTCCCAGGCTAACCAAAGCCTTGAGCGAAAGAAGTCTATTATATATATAGTGTGTGTGTTTGTGTACACTGTTGTCTTGTCATCATGTGATGATTGTAAATGATGACATCATACAAAAGATGTTGTTTATTTCAAGTCTTCAATGGAAAGCATTCCTTTCTGGGAAACAGGTCAGGATCAGTGACAGGAAGGGCATCTGGCCACAGAAAATCTGCCTCAACAAATTTTGTCTGACCCATGCAAACATAGAAAAGTAGACATTAAATGATGATGGTGATAAAAACTACTGAATATGAACTAGTACTTACTGCAGCTACAACTGAACCAGCCACACAGCTATCAACACCTGCCCCACCCCATCTGAGTTCTGAACTAAATGCAATTACTTTATTCAGTGCTCTACCTACCAGGGACTTGCTTACAATTCATAAATATAATGATGAATTACCAAATATGTGTATGTATTCATTCACACACACACACCTTTATGGTGAAAAGGCTACACTAGTACATAGCTCTGGTTTCATGATTTTAAGGAGATGAATGATCAAACTCATCCTGTACAAGATACCAGTTTGTCACAGGTTAACATTCCCAACTAATTTGGTAACTATTTGTCAGAGATAGGTGAAATGTGACAGCATACTATAAAGTCTTCTGTCCAGAAACACAACACCTACAATATGCAACTAATCCAACTTATTTCCTTGACCAGCCTGCTTACATACTGTGTGTGTGTGTTATCATTGTTCCTTCACTATGAATTAAATAACCAGACTATACTATATATGTTAGTATGCATTCTCTTCATTCTACCATGCCAGTTTGGACACCCATTAAAAATTTGGTTTTATAACTTATCTAATTTAATCTTAATTTTGCCATTTCAAATGTGATGCATTTCTAACATTTGAACAAGTTAACATGTTAAATGCTTACATCTTGGGTATAGTTGCTTGGAATACATGAACACACTTTGCCATAATAACTGACTTTAGTAACAAATAATATTCAACATTTATAAATCTAAAAGTACAGAACTGCAGCCATACAACCCTATTGGACTTTATACAAATAACTATTCTAACAACTGATTTCAACAAAAGAAATGCTTATCCATTAAAAATATTGGGACAGATCATTGAGTAATGCAAACAAAATAGCAAATAATAGCAATGGCTCTTGGATCTTTTCTGTGTATGAATACACACATTCACATGGCAAACAAAGAAGTTGACTATTGTTTATTACAATTGACATTTTTACTGGTTTAAAGGTTTAGTTATTTAAAGTTATGATTGCAATCTCCATGTGATTAATTTTCAAACATGTCATCAAATTTATTTATTTTAGCCAACTTACACATGGGAAAGTTGCAGTGGGTGTTTGTTTTAATGGATTATTTGTCTGCAATTGGTGGCATGAGACAAGATGTTGCCTAAATTTTGAAGCGCAAAAAAAAAAAAAAAAAAAAAGAATATTTTTCTTTAAATATTTACTAAAGTTTTATGCCTGGAAATAAATGATTATGAAAATGATGAACAGCTAATGATTAAATAATCCAATATTTCAGTGATCAGAGTATTGTTTGTTTATGCACACTGCAAAATAGCAGTAATTCTCTTACATTTAAGTAAAAAAAAATTTCCTGAATTGAAATTCTTTACAACTACTACTACTGATACTATTACTATCACAACTAATACTACTACCACCACCACAAAGTTGACAAAATAAAAACTAATCAAGTAGCTTGACTATGTACCTCACTGAAAACATGAGGCCTCATGCCTATGTTAGAAATAACTATTATCACTAGTAAGTTGTTTTTTTTTTATTGTAAATTTTATAGTTTTCAATAAAACAACCTTTGTTTGTTTCCAATATAATTCTTTTTCAAAATTAACAAATTAAATAAGAATATCAAAAATATTTGTTAGAATGTAAAACAATATAAGGATATTTCCTAATCAATAATTTTTCTTTACTCTATGACAAGGCTAGAGAGGTGGGGGGGGGGGGGGAGAATTCTTAAAATATCTTTTGAGATCACTTGGGAAAAGATGAATACATGCCAAGTTCAAATTAAAGCCTAAGGTTAGAGTTCCTGATTCAATTTTAATGAATTTTATGGTGTTTCAACATGAAGTCTCAAGAGCCAAATAGGAGATAATTTTCTCTTCTACTCTAGTTCAATGTATCTATCCTTAATTCTAAATTACATTTTAGTATAAAATGTAATTATACTAAAATATCAAACTATAAACAATTTTGGAAAGAATGTTCTCTTCATTGTTCAGAGAATTTATTTCAAATCATATTTATTCCTAGATAAATAAAGTGCTAGTTTGATATCTATTGACAACAAATATTAAAAAAAACTGTCAAATAATTAAGGTATCATACTGAGAACCATAGTTTTCATTTAAGAGCAAGTAAGTGAAATTAAAAAGGTGTACATCCTATATTTTTCATGAACAATTTCAATCTTCAAATGTCTTAATTTGGCACAAAAACCTTCTTTTACTGCAGAGAAGTATGGTAAACTACCACAATGATGCTATATTACAAGTGCTTATATTATTTACAATGGAGATTTGAAATACTAACTGTACCCTGATGAGAACTAAACTTACAAATGAGATATTGAGCTAAATGGCAGAAGACAGCTTGGATATGGGCTCTACAGCCAATACTATTGATTAATGATAAGACCCTTGGCAAAAAATGGAAACAAAATTGAAAGAAGAAGAAAAACACAATAATAATCCTTTCTACTATAGGTACAAAGTTGGTCAATTATATCAACCCCAGTGCTCAACTGGTACTTATTTTATCAACTCCCAAAAGGATGAAAAGCAAAGCTGACCTCAGTGAAATTTGAACACAGAACATAAAGTCAGAAAAAATTGCCGCAAAGCATTGTCCAACTTCCTCACCACCATAACAATAATGATGATGAAGATTTAGGCACAAGGCCAACAATTCTGATCTTGATGCATCTGCTATCGAGCTCTATGATTAGTAAATATAGAATATCAGACTCAAGTTTTTTTTATATAGCTTTTCTTCCTCAGTTGTATATTAGTTTATAGTTTGTCATGACTAACAAGGGTTAGATGGTTATGTTATAGTATTCAGCACCATTCCAAACATGTAGTTTTGCCAATGTCACATTAACAGTCAGATTTTAACCCTATTAAACTACAGGTCCTGAAATAATGTTAATCTTTATCTTATTCAGAAAGAAAACATTAATGAATTTCACCCAGCCTATCTTTAAGGAAAAACTTGCAGCAGCTCCCATTTCCATTGCACATCATCCACTACAATAGAAAACACACACACAGACTTGCCTGATGTGTTAGGCAGAAAATGATTTTCTGTACATAAATTAAAAGTTAATTTGGAAAGTCAAGAGTGAATCGATAGTGGATAAATTTTAAGCGAAGGGCAACACTATCTTGTGTGCATGTTCTTGGGGAGAGAAAGAGAGAGAGAGAGAGAGAGGGGTTACATTACAAAAGCTTTACATAAAAAAAAAAAACAACTCAATTATGTCTATAAAAGTCAGGCATATCATTTAATCTGCCTTATTGAAATGACAAATCATTTTAAATACTGCTGCAGCTGAGTAACTTAATTCTTTAAAGTTATCTCAGATATTTTGACTAATCTCCCTATCGCTTAAATCCACTGTACGGGTTTTGTTCTAAATGATAAACAAAACAACAATATCTTTGCCCATAACACAAGGCCTTTGATGTTTAGTGAACTGAATCAACTTATTTTATCAACCTCTAGAAGCACACTTGAATACAGAATCAAGATGCATAAACAGTAAAACATTTAGTGGCTGCTCTTTTGTTTATGGCAATTCTTATGTTTTAATAATAACTGTAACAAAACCTAAGACTTTTAATACACATTTTACTAATACTAATTAAAAGTCTGCTTAATATTCTTAGGGAAAGGTGGGGTTGTTTGTTATTTTTTAAAGCTTCTCTAGCAGGCATTCTTTTAATCCACTTAATTTTTTTCTGTTTGCCATCAAATTCAGATACTTTAAAGAAAAATAAAACTAAAACTGCAGACTTCTAAATCCAGGCAAAAAGACAGTATAACAATAAATAAATAAAACAGCAGCATAGACTCACCACACTACCACCACCACCAGCACCACTACCAACTTGGAAGAATTAAAGCAGAAGAAAACAAGAGAATCCTCTTTGAAACAAAGGGAGTCATTCAAATAACATATCGCTCCAGTTCTGGGATAGAAAAGTTCACCAAAGTTAAGAAAGGTAATAGCTATAGTGACTTAACTACAAAGACAAATTATCCCAACTTAAAAAACAATTTGTAAATGCCATTTAAGGCATACCAAGTTAAAAGAGAAGAAAATTGGCCAGAGAAAGACTAAATAAGTATGTGCACACACACAGGCTGAAAGAAAAGGAAAAGAAAATGAAGTCAAATTAATGAGAATGAGGTTAAAAGGAACTCAAGAAAATGTTCAAAATTGATGTATTAAAAAGTTTTATTCGGTGAACTAAGAGTTATTTGAGTTTTTGATAGATCGCAAAGATAAATGAATAACAATAGCAAGGACTACCAAATGGTATGTCAGGATTGCCAACAGAATGTGGAAATAGGTCATACATGATAGGATATGAGCGAACAAAATAGATAAATAAATCAAACTTACTAAACAACTAAGTTAATTTTAATGGGATTCACTATATGGTTTTTTTTCATACTCAGTAGCTGAGAAAATGTAAAATCTTCAAGTGTAAAAATAACACCCACATGCACATACGCAAATGTTTACAATTTTTGTTTTCTTTTTGTACAAGAAAACCAAATAACCAGTTAACTTGATTAAAAATAAACAGCTTGCTAAAGGATCAAAAGACTCATGGTTAAATGCTTTGAAGGAAAGATACATTTTTTTAATTTTATCAAATACTTTGTTAAAATACCTATCAACTACAAAAAGAAGTTTTCTGTGTCATTTAATAGTTCATTATTAATGGCCAGGATATAATTCATTTATGAATTACTGTCTAAATGGAAGCTGACATACATTTGAAGTTCTCTGGCTAATTAATATAAATATGCCATTAAACAGATGTTAGCATTAAAAAAAAAAAATTAACTTTACATTACTTGGTGTTTGCATAAACAATTTAAAATCAAGTTTAATTTATTATGCTACATTTCTATGAATATAGGTGTTAGAGTTACAAATAAATACAAGCCACAGGAATAAACATAAAGACTTTTTAAAAAATGGTACAAATGTATCTAAATTGATGCTCTGTATATTTCTAAGTTTAAATTCTGTTGATTTGGCTCTTTGAAGTAATAAATATCTAGTTGAATTTGCTGATTTTTACTTAAAAAGAAAATCTTTGCCTTAAGAAGAAAAGTATCAATCTTTATGAATAAAACCTAAGTTTAATTACAAAGAACAAGGGTTATTCTATTGTATATTGTTTCCGATTCCTATGAAAAGATGGAAGGGACTTCAATACTAACAAAGGAAAATGCAGCAGATACAGCAAGATAGGATGGCTGGCTGATGTCAGTGAAATTAATATTTTAGATGAATGAATGTACGGGCAGGAAGGATTCTAAGGCAATGGGGCTTATAAAAATATCAAGTATGGCATCTTGGAAAAAAGCCAACATGAAGAGTACAAGATGGTAAATAGAACAAGGCTAGTGGTTAGAATGTAGCCATAAATTTGTAGTAGTCAAAGCCATTAATGAACTAATAAAAAAGAAGTGGATGGAAATAAAAGAAAAGTGGTATATTCATAATGAAATTGTTGGTAGGTGATGATATTGGGCAATGTCAAATATGTGATTAGTGAGTAGTTCTCTAAAACAAAGTGAAGTTGTTTCTTATACAAAATAGATGTCCTAACTTTGTCAACACAACATGAACATCGCTTTAGAGTCTTTCAAACAGTTTACTTCAGAATATTCATATAAAAGAAAATATAACAAAATTACATATTTATAAAACCCTAGTTTCCCAATTTTGTAGCATTGATATTATCAATGTTTAACACACAAAAATAATAGAGTTTTGAAAAATCAAGGATGATTTAATATTCTTATATTCTTTATTTTTCAGAATTAAAGCCAAGAGAAATGGCACACGTATTTCTATAAGAATGTTAAAGTTACATAAATCAAGTAAAGAGAAAAAATTCCTGTACAAACCCTCTTTTTACAAGAAATTTCTCCCTACCGCACAACATAAGTATTAGAATAAATAATTCTTTCTAATTTAAGTACATGGTCAGTAATTTTGAGAGGGGTTAGTCCGTATAAGATCTATTCCAGTACTTGATAAGCACTATAGTCTACTGACACTGGACAGATGAAAGACAAAGCTGACTTCAGCGAAAGAACATTCTAAATTTTTACAGAAATGTATGTGTAGGTACAAATGTAATCATGTTGTCCACTTGAAAAGAAAATTTAACAGACAGCATTTAGATAGGTTTCAGAAGTTTTCTTAAACTAAGTAAAAAGAAATCTAGGTACATATAACAATGTGATTCCTTTGAATTTTGTCTTTTTATTTTTTCATCAATTGGTAACCAATTATAGGTTTCACAAGATTAGAGTAACAAATGATGAAATTAAAAGGAAAATAAATATTGTGTGATATGGTCAGTGTTTTTTTAGGTATATGGTCAAAAAGTTTGTTCTGCAAACATGTCACTTTTTGCTCAGTCCTATTGTGCAATACTTTGGGTAAGTGACTTCTGCTATAGCTGCAGGTCAATTTATGCCTTGTGAGTGATTTCGTTGACAGAAATTGTATCAGGCGGCGAGCTGGCAGAAACGTTAGCACGCCGGGCGAAATGCTTAGCGGTATTTCGTCTGCCGCTATGTTCTGAGTTTAAATTCCGCCGAGGTCGACTTTGCCTTTCATCCTTTCGGGGTCGATAAATTAAGTCGATGTAATTGACTTAATCCCTTGTTTGTCCCCTCTATGTTTAGCCCCTTGTGGGCAGTAAAGAAATAAGAAACTGCATGAGTATCATGTGTATGTGTGTGTTTGTATATATAAGTACACACACACACACACATATATGCATACATACACAGACATAGTATATACATATATGCATATACACATGAATGCACAAACAAACACACATGTATGTTTGTATATGTGCATGTACATGATTGGATATATTGTTCTTTTCTGAAAATCCTTTGTTTGTTGGCATTTTGTGAACAAATGTCTTGGTGGTTCAGTGCTTTCAAAGACTGTAGAATAACAGATAAGGGTTGATGACAGGAAGGGCATTCAGCCATAATGCATGGATGCATCTAACTCATGCTTACATGGAAAAACAGATGTAAATTTGAATGAATTGTATCTATAACACAGTACTTTGTGATTCTTTGTTTTTCTTTTTTATTCAGGTAGAGAAACTATTACCTGCAAATACGGAAATTAATCACTGTCATGAATTTTTATTGCTTGTCAGCAAATTTGATAGTAACTGTATGGCAATTAACTTGACCAACTAACAACCAAACTGACAGGACTGCTGGGGTCTAGTTAATAAGAGTTATAATTAGTATTGTTGTTTAGCTCCAGATCAACCTTTTGATAAAAGATACTGCAGCCATGACAATCTAATTTTCTTGTTTCTTTTTTTTGTATTTTTTTTTTTCCAGACAAAGTATATCTTCGAATGGTCACGATTGCAATTTCTTTTATCAAGGGATTGTTTAATCAGAGCTGACCCGGAGCTAATGAACAACAGTTGTACTACTAGTTAGTCAAGCTGGCTGTTAACCAGTTGTAGTAGAAACTTTGCTAGCACATATTGAATAGAACTGGAAAAAAGAGATTTTTTCAGATTGTGCTTTAGGAATTTTAGCAGCCGTTACTGAAGATTACCTGATATTCAGAGTTTTTATTCATTTACACCTGCTCTGTATTTGTCCAATCAGTTCATAAACATAATAATTTGTAATAAGACTTTGACAATGTCTCTAATGATATATGCACATAATATTTTCACAACAGTAATGCTGATGTAGAAGAAATTCTATAATACTGACTACAAAGATGTCCAGAAGTATTAAAAAAGAAATATCCAAAAACAAAAACAAAATTAATAAGTCTGGACGATGTTATCTTGTCTGGAATGATTTTCAAAGTGATTGCAAGACAGTGTTGATGTGGCATCAGGTGATGAAGATTTGAATCGATATTATTTTTATCATATTTTAGCAGCACATTATCACTAGACATAGAACAAGTCAGGGAATAAATCATACTTCAGACAGAGTGTCTTAGATTTTATAGTAGCAGTATTTACCACATTTTCTATCACACACACACAAATGTTTGTGCACATTCAAGCACTGGTTTTATATACTACACATATGGATAGAAAAAAAAAAAAAAGAGAGAGAGAAAGTAAGAATTGATTAGAAATGAAACAGATGTAAAATTTAATGGGAGTTTTCAAATAGAAATGGAGATTAGCAAGAAGAGATAGAATAGCAAACTTTTTGATAACATCAGAAAAAGTGATTAATCATTTCAAGAAGCAGCTTTGGGAAAATCTGATAGTATTAGGCTTTCCTTAAATGAGGGAGAGGAATGCATATTACATTGGTCAATATTAGAATGTGTATAGGGAAAAACCAAAAATAGGGATGGTTGGGAAAAAGCAATTCTACAGATCAACCCAACCTTACAGAGAAGGCAACAAGAACATTGTATATGATAGTAGTTTAGTTATCCAGGGCTTTTTTATATTTCTTTTTGGCTCTGAATTTTCACTTTATGAGATTTGGTTTACTGAAGTTATTTACTGAAAGTAAAAATGTTGGAGTACATAGCTTTTATTTCACTAAAGGATTTGAATTTAACTGTAGATATGTTACTTACAGGATAACTTATTTTAGATATGTTTTATAATCTCTGAATAATTCATCAAGGTTACAGATAAACAGCGCATTTCAACAGAAAAAGATGAGTAATTATTATTATTTGCCTGTCTTTATGTTCTGAGTTCAAATTCCACTGAGGCCGACTTTGCCTTTCATCCTTTCAGGGTTGATAAACTAAGTACCAGTGAAACACTGAGATTGATGTAATTAGTCCCCTCCTACCAAATTTCAGGCCTTATGCCCTTAGTAGAAAGGATTAGTGTTATTATTGAGAGCAGTGAACTGGCAGAACTGTTAGCATGCCGAGCAGATGCTTAGCAGAATTTCATTTGTCTTTATATTCTGAGTTTATGGTTGACTTTCTCGTTTATCCTCTCAGAGTGGATAAAATAAGTACCAGTTGAACACTGGGGTTGATGTAATTGACTGCCTCCTTCCCACACAAAGTTTCAGGCCTTGTGCCTATAGCAGAAGGGATTGGGATTATTATTATTATTATTGTTATTATTCTTAGCTCATGTTTCATTCTCAGCAGGGGAACTGAGATTTTCAGATGAACAATAGCTATGATGTTAAGGTGTTGGACAATTAGCCACATGGTAATATGCTTAGATCTTTCCACTGCCACGGTATTGCGCTCTTGAGCAAAGTACCAAACTTTACTTGCTCTAGTGTTACTGAATACAAACAAGCTCATTCCTACTTCACAGTTGAATGGTTACCAGGAAGAATGGCATCTAACTGTAAAAATAATTGCACCATACAAGCATAAAAAAAAAATAAATGTAAAACAGTAAATGAAAATACAAAAGGGCTGTAGAAAATAATGTAAATAACAAAGACCCAGACTAGTTCCAGTAAGCCACTGGAATTTGACTGAACTTGTTATATTCCCCCTCCTTTACAAAAAATGTTCTTATATGCATAACTAAAGGAAATTGATTATAAAGGATGGTAATTAGAATAGATTTTAACTCTAGACCTAAGAAGTATATAGTCAATGTTTCATGTGAAAACAATAAAAAACTCAATATCATTCAACAAAACAATGTTATAAAAAAAAAGGAAGAAAACAAAAGCAAACAGATAGAAGAGGAATTTTATATGGTATCATCCATCAATGTATTGAGCAAGGAGCTTCAACTTAAGTCAGAAGCGAAGAATTTCAACTTCTGCTACCAAATCCTAGGAATAAATGAGTGTCTGTTAAATTTAATAAGAGTAAAGAATTAGCTGTCCTTATTAAAATAAAACTATCTAAATTATTAATATGCACTAAAATAAGAATGGAGATCTCAATAAGCTGAGTCTAGTGATCTAGTCTCATCTATGGTTGAAGATAATTTACTTCAGTGCTATTGTAATGTCCTTGAGATAGGGGTAATTATCACAAAATCTTATTCTAACCCCAATAAAATTTTGGCATATGCCCACATAAGAACAGCATTACAGTTTGTCAGACCAAAAAGTGCATATATCTAGATCATGGATGAAAAGCTAGACAGTATCGTTTTCAAACCGACAGTATTTTTTTCAATTTGTCAACAATCTAGTTTTGCTGTGTTTTTTGAAAATTATCCTTCCATTAATATTAGTTCCAAATTTTAGCACAAGGCCAACACATTTGGGGGATGGGTAAATTGATTAGATCAACCCCAGTGCCCAACTGGTACTTAGTCTATTGACCTCAAGAGGATGAAAAGCGGAGTCAACACCAGCAGCATTCGAACTCAGAATGTAAAGACAGAAAAAATGTTGTTAAGCATTTTGCCTGATGTACTAAAGGTGATGTACTCACCACCTTTATACTTCCATTATTATTAAGAAATCTTAAAAATTGCTGGATTAAAATTAGTTTTTAAAAATTTTTATTCATACTATTTCCCTTTACAAATCTATTCTTTCCGGCTGTAGTTATCATACCATTTAAGTCTTCCGTTGCACATATTGTCAATATTTGTACCTCCTGTTTCCTGGTGCAACAATTGTAAAGACCTAATGTTTACTCTGTTTTGTCATAGTTATCTCTGCACTCAATAACACTTCACTGGACATTTCCATTGCAAAAATGAAGTGCAGTAAAAAGACTATAGGCTTAAGAGACTTCAAATACATTCAACATGACTTAGTGTTATCCAGCCTTCCAACCACTTAGCAATATCATACAGAAAGCATAAAAGAAACCTGTACAGGTAAAGAAAAACTTGATTTGACATACTAACAATCCATTTGTATACTTCAATCTTTTCAAGGTTATGATAAATATAATAGAAAAACTTCTGTAAGATCTAAGATAAAAAATAGCTTCAAACTGATCAACAGTTGATTACTTTATAACATTAAAAACCACTCATATTTTGTAGTATTTTTAAAAAAATTATTTATTTTTTGTTAATACTGGGGAAATATAATACTTTTGTCCTTTTGAAAAATTATTTCCAGCTTTCAGTTTACCTTTTTATTTCAGTGTCTACTGTTCATGTATACGTTTTTGATGCTAATAGTTTGTATATCTCTTGATGTATTCCCTATTTTATTAGCAAATTACATCAGTCACATTTACTCAGTATTTATTCTCACACCATACAGTCTACATTAAAAGGACATGTAAAACTATATTACATCTACAATGGACTCAGTTTCTAATTTTGCTTTTATTTCCTTAAAAAAAGAGGCATGTCTCTTGCTATGGTATAGCTTTGTCCGCCATGAAACTAATACCAATGTGAAAATGATCAATCAGCTCAAATGTTCAGAACATACAATCTCTCTCACTTACTGGAACCTATTAATTTAGGATAGTTCTTTTACAACTTGATGTATCGATACAATGCAAAAAGAAAAAGGAAAAAAAGAAAAATAAAGAGAAATCCCAAAATCAAGTTATTGTCTACCTCATTTTTATAGACCAAATGAAGCCGAAAAATTTCTTTTGCTCTACATCATCTCTACTTAAAGCTACTCTACTAATTCTGCCACAGGAAACAATCATATACATTCCAATTTTGTACGAGGAAAAAACAATAGATCTTAATTTCCTGACCAGATGCATCATAGTACAACATATGTATTCTCTTTGGTAGCTGAAAATGGAGAACTAACTTTTTTTATCAAATACCCAACAGAGACTAGTAGCTTTTCTAGTACTGCAAAGCTAACAGCAAAAAGTCAGTGAAACAGAAAAGGAGTTTGTATTTGATCTACGTACAAGAAATATCAGAGTAAAGTACTTTATATTCCTTCTGTTTTGCTGACAGCACACAACTAAAACAACCTGTACATGAAAGTAGCTCTTTCTTTGGATTAGAAACAAATACATGCACAAAGGACATGAAATCCAAGATATTCACTAAAGATTGGGGATAGGCTGAAATAAAAAGCACAATGTGAAATAACACAGCACTAAGATGGTGAAAGAATTTTTTTCTTTGAATATATACTTTGAAGCTTCTAACAGGTAGGACACTTTACAAATGAATAGAACCTGACTGAAATTCATAAATGTCCATCTTGTATAGACTGGATAAATGAGTTAACTTGTTGGTATAAGATTTTAAAATTCATACTGCACTCAATTAGAAGACAAAACTTTTTAAAATATCACCTATCTACAAACTTTCCAATTTAATCTATGTCTAATTCTAATTAATAACACTTCGATTTTGTCAAATAAATTAAGCTTTGTTTACTGAAAATTATGAAATTATGCAGAATATTTTAATATTATATATAACAAATGCGTTATCAATGTAAAGAAAACCCTAACATATTCCACTATAATGAAAAGAAAGACAGGAAAAAAAACTTGCAGCTTCAGGATAAGAATATCAGATATGAAAAAGTCTTGGAATGTCAAAGATAAATTATATTATACAAAAGAAACAATCACAAAAATAAGATTCAGTATTATTTCCTAGATTTTTTTTGATTCTTATTGCACACAACACCTCAAGAACCAGGTGTTTTCCACAGAGAAAACCCTTCACTGTACTCTCAGTATATATTTCATAAATTAACAGCATTCCTAATCAAAAAGGGAGTGTAACTTTTGTATGTTTTAGAGATACATTAACATTTAACAAAGTGACTATTCAATTAAGAAAATCTATCATTTTCCTTTTTATACAGATAATTGCTTTGGCAATTTATTTATTTATAAATATTAATTTCTGAAAGTAGAGGAAATACATACATAACTCTTATTCTAAATAGGAAAAAAATTAGTTCTTTTTATTAGGTAAAATATAATTCGGGAGGAAGTGGCTAGAATGAAGTTATTTTATTTGAACTATCCTAGTATATCTCCGGTACTTATTTATTAAATATTCATTTTAGAGAGAAATATAACACAGCCTTAATCTGGTAGAATTTGAACATAGATCTCAGAGGCTTAAACTGTGATGCATTTATGTTGATGTTCTACTGTCTAGGTTCTCTTTAGAGGCAGTAAATCAGAGGAAATTTTACAAATATCATAAAAGATAATATATGAAGTTGAAAGTAACAGGAAAGACTGAAGTAAACCTCAAAGTACTAAAACTAAATGGAAAAAGGCAAAGAATACAAAAATAGCATATTAATCCTCCACCCCCAACTTTTTTTTTTTTAGAGGAAGAAGGTTTGAGAGTTTCACTGGATAAAAAATGTAAAGTTGCAAAGAAAAATCATTCAAACTAAGAAATACAAACCACTCAGTGAATTCATATCACAGAGAACTATGATGTTAAAAGACAAGTATAACAATATTAATTGCTAAAAGGAAAACAAAAAAAGACAAGAAAAGCAGAAAAAAAACTATAGTGTAGAAGGGATTCAACAATAGAAATAGTATTATTAGACAGTATTATTGTTATGTGTGATAGTGATGTTAGCAGTGAGAAATGATTGCAACTGTGGTGCTTTTTACCAATACTATTGGTAATAGTAGTTGTAGGAAAGAGTAAGAGCTATTTGCTGGAGTGGTAACAGTGGTGGTCATGGAAGAGGAGTTGTAGAAAACAATGGTGACTAATTGTTGATTAATTCAATTGTTTCAAGTTAAATCTATTTTGTTACTTGCAAACAAGTTTTTCTTATCTATTCCTGTAGATGTTTAATGAGATAGAAAGTAATATAGTGGAATCTCCATTTTGGTTACAAAGATCTCACCAAATTCTGTACTTACATGGTACCTGACAAATATAGCTAACAAACTCCAAAAAGTAACATACGTAACTCATGTGTTCATAGTTAGATGGTATAGTAGATTATTGAAGATTTATATAAATCAGTACAATAGACAAAGGAAATTACTATGATAGAGTATATGCCTCCACAAATGACTACAGCAGATTTATAAGCTATAGTTCACAGGATTAAAACTATTGTGTCACAATATGCTGTACCACAAATTTCTGTTATATGAGAGCTAGATCAATATAATCAAAACATGGTAAATCATAAAATATGTACAAGTTTTCTATTTGCTTCACTACTCCACTACAAACTTGTTCTTTCTTTTCTGGTGCCAAATTAAGTGGAACAGAAAGTAAGATTAGTGATATCTCAAGGTTTATAATGGGTTGTATGCACATAACACTTTAGTTAAAAGATCAGCTTCACATACATTTAGTCATAGCAATTTCTCAATATTTTCCTGTTAACAGCATTGTTGAGTTTTTCAGTAAATTACACAGCACCAAGTGCCTGGCATAAATCTGTAGTGCATTCATTTAACAGACTGTAGATAGAGCAGAGTTGTTGATTGCTGAGTGACAAAGAGTAAAGCTACAAAATTGATTAACAAATAACAGATGATACAGAAAGCATCATATTGCTGTCTAATAAATAGCACTGACAAAAAAGACCTAAATATTTAATTGAGACCCTAATGAATACTGTGCACAAGCATAAATTCATTAATGAAAGCACTTTTAATATGTGCCTCTTCTTTTACTCCAAAGAGGTTTATTGAATTCCGTACAAGAATCCACAATATAGAAAAAATGAATATTTCTTTAAAACCATTTTTAAAAATGCATTTCATTTACATCAGATGTTTGATAACAGATCAGCTTTGATCAAGTAGATCCATAACCAAAGGTTTTTCCAATTCTGACCTCCTGTCTTATTACATTATCAAATTAACCTTTTCATAAGATAGGGAGGTTTTGCAGCTATTCCTAGAAGATCGAGTGATCATATAGTGGTCCCTTTACTTAGCACAATTTATGTCAAATGTTATGTTAAATAAACACAGTGTGATAAAATGAGTCTTCCAAAATCGTTTAGGGAAAAAAACTAGTTGATATAAAGTAAATATATATATATATATATATATATATATATATATATATATATATATATATATAAAAATCAATGTCATGAGTTCATTTTTTAGTAGATGACATTAAAAAGACAGAATTGTACTTAATGCTAAATTTTCTTCAAACTTAAGCTAACATAATCTAAACTATTTTTTCTTGATATATATTTGCAGTATTTTTTTTTTTCCTTTTTAAAAAACATCATTTAAAATTAATCAGCTATTTAGAGAATTTCTCCCCTTCTCCATTTTCTATCAGAAAAATAAGCTGATGTCTTCAAAATGTGTATGAAAGCAATTTGCAACTGGCAATAAGAAAGCCTTTTTTTTAACTATATCTCACAGATGCTTATTATTGGCAATGGTAAGCTTAACAAAAAAAAAAAATTGATAGAATTCCTAATTGATAAGTTTCCACTTTATGGACACATTAAATGTTCAGGGAATTTTCTCTCATTTATAATGTCAGAATGTATATTAGACTTGTGTGCTATATTGTGTTATTGCTGACATCTAGGAAGGATATAAATGGCTGGAGAAAGAGAGAGAGAGAGAGAGAGAGAGAGAGAGAGAGAGAGAAAGAGAGAGAGAGAGAGAGAGTAAGAGAGAGAGAGAGAGAGAGAGAGTAAGAGAGAGAGAGAGAGAGAGAAAGAGAGAGTAAATAAAAAGAGAAATTATAGTAAAAGTATGGAAGTAACATTTCAAAATATAATTATTGTGTTTAATTTCATAGTGAAAGAGACTAGGATCATGAAAACAAATCTGAAAATGTTAGTGCTAATGAAAGTACTGTTTGAAGTTATTTTCTCAACTAAAATGATTTACGTTTGCATCCCACCCACATCTTCCCATTCAACTATACAGTTTTTTTTTTTATGAAAGAAAAAAAAAAAGAGAAAAATGAAGTGATTTAATTGAAATGAAATACTATAATGTGTTGCTTTTAATTAAGTCTAACTCGAGCAGAACGCAAAGAGTTCCAATGTCAAACCTGATAATGTTTAAGTTCATGCAGTGAAGTTCAATCTCCCAGTTTGCTGTGTGATTTACATATAGGTACTTATATAGCAACAACAAATCAATATAAAATAAAAAAAATAGTTCCCCTAATTTATTAGCACCTATATTTGAAAAAAAACCCCAACATATTAAAGGTTTATAAATATGGTAAGCAAAAGTGAAATGCTATCAAAAGACATTTTTCTCTTTAAATTTATATGTAAAAATATGGTTTTAATGCTTTCAGCATTTCATTAAAAAAAAAATTTTTCCCCCCTCTACTGTAAGATCTAATCAAAATTATTTACTCCAAGAATAGCAACAAATCAATAATGACCTTTCTCTATGTATTTTTACTTATACAAATTTTAACAGTGTTGATGAGTGATAAATATTACACACAAATTTCATTGAAGGGTCTTTCATTCTTAAATGCATTTTAAAGATAATTTTAAAAATTTGTACTTTAAAATAAAACTCCCATGAAAATACATTGCATTAATCATAATATTTATTACTCATAAACAATTGAAAAGAGGAAATTATTTTTATCTGCTAGGTTAATCAGTCAAGCTTTTAAGAAAATAATGTAACACTATATAAATACATCACAATTGACTATTGGTAATTTGCAACTAACTGAGATTGCTACTAGAAAACTTCTTGAGAACATAGATTTTATATTATATCAATTCCACCACTTTCAGTTAAATTGCAGCACCTCTATAATAAATTGCATGACAGTATCCATCATACAACTCTAAAGACCAGTTTTCATCATACAAGAACAAATTGGAGGAAAAAGAAAACTAGAAAGAAAATCAAGTGAAAGCTACTACAAAATATTTTAAGTTTAATCTCAGTAAAATGTAGCAATTAAAATATTTTCCATTATTTATTTGTTAAATAAAAATGGAAATTATTTTTAAAAGCAAACACATTTCTAAAACCAGAAGCAAATTTAAAAAGAAAAATAAGTTCTTCTATTTATTTAGTATAAATATATGTAATGTTAAATAATTAAGTCTTCATAACTCAAAAGCAAACCATTTCCTGTACTGGAAATAATTAATTATAATTTAAAATGGCCTTCTTCCAAAGGCAATATTTTGTATACTTCATATATTATGCTGTGAATCATGAGTTAGAATTAAGATTATTGATAATAATAATAGTAATGAACAAGATGATGACTATGATTTCTTCATTAAGACTTAGTTAATATGAGTGGTGTAAAATGGAAGTTTACACTGTAATGTCTTTCCAAGCAGTATCATTAATAATAGAATTAAAGAAACAATTCCGAATGAAAGCAAAAACTGATTGCAGCTTCCATATATTAAAAACCAATTTGTTATTGCCACAATAATAGTAATAATAATTTATTACAGAAGTAGTAGTAAATGTCATTCCTATCAACTAACATCTACAGTAGATTTTTGAACTCAGCTGAAGAAGTAGGGATCCAGTATTCTATCTATCTGACCATTGCATTTATGATTAACAATTTCTTTTGATAATGTACAAGGTTTGTTTTAAAGAAGAGGAGGTGTTCTTCACTGAATTGATCCAATTTTTATACCTGCAATGCATTTTAAAGATGAAGGAAGAGTAAAAGATGAAATTTACTTAAGTAAGCTTTCAAAAATAATTTCTCAATTAAGCACAAAGTTTCATATTAATGGAAGTGATGTTGGGTTTGATAGTCTTAAACTTCATTCACGGTTTCAAATTTTAGCACAAGGCCAGCAAGTTCAAGGGAGAGGTAAGTCAATTACACTGACCCCAGTATACAACTTATTGACCTTGAAGGATTAAAGGCAAATTTGGAGGAATTTGAACACAACATAAAAACAGACAGTGGCATTTTGTCCAGCATGCTAATGGTTCTGCTAGTTCACCATCCTAATAATAATAATCCTTTCTACTATAGACACAAAGCCTGAAATTTTTGGGAGGGAGTTAGTCAATTACATCAACCCCAGTGCATAACTGGTTCTTATTTCATCGACCCCAAAAGGATGAAAGGCAAAGTTGATCTTGGCAGAATTTGAACTCAAGCATTTTGTCCAGTGTGCTAATGATTCTGCTAGCTTGCTGCCATAATGATAATAATAATAATAATAATAATGGTTTCAAATTTTGGCACAAGTTGATTACATCAACCCCAGTGATCAACTGGTACTTATTTTATCAACCCTAAAAAGATGAAAGGCAAAGTTGACCTTGGTGGAATTTTAATTCAGAATGTAAAGACGGGTGAAATGCCATTAAGCATTTTGCCTGGCATGCTAACGATTCTACCAGGTTGTTGCCTTAATAATGAGTTCAAATTTTGGTGCAAGGCCAGTTATTTCAGAGGAGGGGGTAAATCGATTACATCAACCTCAGAACACAACTGGTACTTATTTTATCAACCCAGAAAGGATGAAAGGCAAAGTCAACCTTTTTGAGCTCAGAATGTAAAGATGGACTGAATGCCACAAAGCATTTTGCCTGGAGTGGTAACAATTTAGCCCGCTCACCGCCTTAATAATGATCATAATAACAACAGGAATGATGATTACTTTTTATTAGAGATACAAGGCCAAGGCCAAACCTTTGTTAAGAAGGGTTACAATAAACTAAATTGGTACTCTGAAAATGATTTTTTAAATCAATACAAAACTGCAAAATGGTAAAGGAGTGGGTACAGTTTATTAAATTGATTCAGTACATGCATAAACAAAACATGGGACTACTTTGTATTTAGTGCACTTGACAGGCACAACTTCTGTTAATAGGGTTTTACTCGCTATTAAAAGAATCAGACTTCCGTCATATTGTCTGTCCCAATTGATATTCTCTCTATCATATATATGACCAACATAACAGGACTTGACAAAAATGATTTTTAGCTTTCTGCTTTAAGAAATTTAGGTCTGTGGGAGATTCAAGTTTGTTTTGTTGTAGTGAAATATTCATTACAGTGAAACTTTTTAGCATTGTTTCAACAGGGTTACACAGCCAGAGATTAAAACAAATTTTGCCATAATGGAAATTCTGCTATATTGGCATTTAATCTGTATTAACTCAATACTGGAATCTCACCTGTGCTGAATTTTATTAACCACCTAAATCCCTAGAATATAAAAGACAAATTTCACTTTCACATAAATTAATTCCAGGAATATGAAACACCAGGCGAACACAAAGCAACTCTACTATGTGAATAATCTAAATCAGCTTCAATAATAGTGATTTCTAATTTACACACAAGACCACATTTTACAGAGGAGGAAAATTGAGAGCGTAACAAAAATTAGTGGTGATGGTAATGTTACCAGGTTTTAATCATGAAATGAAGTTGGTTGTCAAGATAACTCATCAAAAGTTTACATCTGTAGCACTTACCACATCCTCTTAGTACACAATTTATTTTACATTCATTCATAAATAAAATAAAAAAATTGAATATAAGCATTCTTCTTAAAAGGCAACATAGACAGGACAGCATACAGGATTAGAGAGATGCCATTTCTAAAGATTTCCAATAAAAATATCAGGTCTAAAGACATAGCTCTGACATTTTAATTTAAATGATTTATATCAAAATAACACACAAAACAAAACTGAAGAAAATGATCCATAAAAATAAAGCTTTTGTGTCTTAGAGAATAGATTCCATAAGGAATATATATAGTCACAGAAACAAAAAGAGAGGAATGACATGCATGAATAATTAGTCAAGAATAAATATCCAGAATTCTTTTCTTTTTAATGTGTGTAGATGCATAATTCATTCATTCATTTATATGTATTTTTCCCCTACTAGTATGGGTTAGACGAAAATATTATTGAGGCATTGTTTTACAACAGAACACCCTTCCTGCTTTTAACTGTATCCTGTCTTTCAAGCATGGGATATCTTATTCCACACTTCGTTGAAGGTACAAAGCTAGTGGATAACCTGTTGATAAGGGAAATGACAGCAACAGTATCATCCATAGTTGAGAGAATTTCGGAAAAGCGCAAATATAAACACACATATACACATGTGCCTACACACACACACAAGAGAAAGAGACACAGAGACAGAGTGAAAAAGTGATAACTTGCCTATGTACCCACAGGCAAAAAGTATGAGTGATAAAAGACTGACTTGATAATATACATATGTTTATATGTGTGTGTGTGTGTGTGTATACACACAAACACATAGAAGGGGGTACTGAAAAGTTCCTGACTTTGGGTAAAAGGAAATACAGGAGGATCAGTTAATTATGATTTTATTCAACATATTCCCCTCTCAGACATACTTATTGCAGTAGCCCTTCAGTTTTTCTAAGCCCTGCAAAAGAACTCAGAAGGTTGGGCCTCCAATCAGGCCTTTCGCAATACCCTTACAGCCAGGAACTTTACAGCATACCCAGGTATGTGTGTGTGTGTGTGTGTATATATATATATTTATATATCCATGCACATACATATATGAGAGGCTTCTTTCAGTTTCTATTCTCTAAATCCACTCACAAGACTAAGCAGTTTGTCTTAAACTAAACTAAAACTGTTAATATTAATCAATACATACAAGTTTCCATTTAGTATTATCAAGTTTAAATCTGGTGAAAAAAAAAAAAAACCCCAAATAAATAAGCTTCTCAGTTACAAAACACTTCCTTCTATGAATCTGTCTGACTATTAAGTACTGATGTGTTTCCTATATTTCATGTTGGAAAGTTTTCAGTGTGTGCAGCTTGAAAGGATTCAATATCATGTTAATTATTTATTTTCCTCAGGGAAACCTAAAAGCAGTAGATTTGTCCTTATCTAATTGGTATCTTACGTAAATGCAATTCAGAAATAGAAGGAAAGAAACACCAAACAAGTGAGAATGATTTTAAATTAGACATAATTATATACTAAAGAGTCTACATTTATGGATAGAAAAGCATGGAAAAAAAATCAAATGCTATTATAAAATAAATATGGAAGAAAGAAAGAAAAAAAGAGAAGCTAAAGAAAGTAATGTAGTTTGTTCTAAAAATGATAGACTTGTAAAAGAAACAATAAATTACATTAATTCTTTTCAAATGTTTTCAAGTTGAACTCTAATACTCTGAATATCAATATGAGCAAAGTTCTTATCTATTATTCTACTACCACATCTCCTGTAAATTGAAGACATATTTTAAAATTCAGTTTCATATTGCAGGCTTTGTTTGTTGCTGAGCTCCCACTGTTGCATAGTATTCCCACCTGATATCAAGCACAATACAAAAGAACACTGGATACAGGTTCCATGTCTCAACAAGAAAGCTAGGATAAAAATTAACCAAGTATACTTGATCGCAGTAAATTCTTGATGCATATGATAGAATGGTGATGCACATTGGAATTTAATTTGTAGTTATTAGTTAAGTTTAGTCAAGTTACAGAAATGTGGAATGGGAAAAACCTAGCAAGCAAGCAGTTAAGACAACAAATCAATCCCTAAAATACTATAATTAAAGTTATATCTACACACACATTTACGTGTGTGTGTGTGTGTGTGTGTGTGTGTGTGTGTGTGTATATATATATACATACATATATATGTGTATATATATATATATATATATATATATATATATATATATACACACAGATAGATAGATAGATATGTCATAGAACATATAAAGACATCATACACAGCATATGCCAATGCTAGCATCCTAATAAATTACACTAATTTATAAAAACAGCACCCTAGAATAAAATTTCTTTCAAGTACTTGATACATAATCTACAAAAGAACAATAAAAAATAACCGGCATTCTCCAGGGTGAATAGAACAAATCAAACAGGATAGTCACAACAGTTTGGGGCATAAATGAGAGAATAAATAACATATTTAACTGGGAAACATTAACCATCAGTTGCCAATTAGATACCATCGTGATTTTGACACTTGGTATATATCTTGTGTGCAAAACTGTGTGTGTGTGTGTGTGTGTGCAGGAGTGGCTGTGTAGTAAGTAGCTTGCTTACCAACCACATGGTCCTGGGTTCAGTCCCACTGCGTGGCACCTTGGGCAAGTGTCTTCTACTATAGCCTCGGGTCGACCCAAGCCTTGTGAGTGGATTTGGTAGACGGAAACTGAAAGAATCCTGTCGTATATGTGTGTATATGTTTGTCCCCCCAACATCTCCTGAGAACCAATTTTGGTGTGTTTACGTCCCCGTAACATTAGCGGTTCGGCATAAGTGACTGATAGAATAAGTACTAGGCTTACAAAGAATAAGCTCTGGGGTCGATTTGCTCGACTAAAGACGGTGCCCCAGCATGACCGCAGTCAAATAACTGAAACAAGTAAAAGAATAAAAGAATATGTTTTTAGATAGATAGTTGTGTATGCGTGTGGGAGACAGACAGGCAGTAAATGTAATTTAATTTATAATGTTGAGGAACATCTAAAAATTAACAAAGAATTAACAAATTAACATTGCGTGTCTTTCATCCAAATTAAGGTTGGTGCTAATGAATTCATATTGTTCTCTTTTATGAAACTGATCTATCACTATGGTTAAACCGATGTGTCTCAGAACAAAATACTGAACGATTGACACGGGAAAGCAGGGGTAGTAAATTATGTTTTAAATGAAGAGAGAAAGATGTTAATTTCTTTATTAATAATACAATCATAACACAAATTGTTAAAAAGTAGAAGGGAATGTATGTTTATTAGCGATCAATGTGAACTTCATCGAAATACCATAAGATTTGAGAAATGCCAATACTTCAAGTGTTTAGAAGATAATTGCATATTTTAAATCATTACTTTCATTTTGCCTCACCCTTCATTTGTGTTAACAGAAAAGCGGAGTTCAACGTATGTAGTAGTATTAATTGAACAGTGGGGAGTTTTGTCATGAATCAATTTACAGTTAATCACTAAAAAACACGTGCCTTTTCGAAAATTAGGCAATATCATTATTCAACAAAGATGAATGGTATTATTTTTATATATATATATATATATATATATATATATATTTCTTAGCATAATATTTCTTTGGCATACCATATGTCTCTTTTAAAATATATTGCAATATATTTCTATATTTATACGCAATCGAAAAAGGCATTTGTATTTTAAAAACGTACAGTGATCGGTCACACTGAAGAAGTTAATCGTTGAGCTAATTTTTAAAACTTGTGAGAAAGGTTTCATCGAAAATAATTATGTGTGAAAAAGTAAAAGGACGCGGATGAGAAAACTGGAATGGAAGCCTTCAATGTTCGTAAATATAGAAAAGAAAAAAAAATTCTACAAATAATTGAAATACTGGAAAATAATTTTGGCTAAATTCTGTATAGATAAAAATCCTTTGACAAGTTAAATGAAGTCACAGCAAATCCTATTCCTATCTTTGTTATCACCTGAAAACGTAAGCATACGTAATGCAAATTCATTAAACTTAAAATTGTTCACAAAATAGTTCTTGTATCCTTGTGTGCCATTATGTTTTTCCTCCCATAATATGTGTGTGTGTGTGTGTGTTAAAGAACGCACGAACATTCCAGCTATGAGAGTTTTTCTAGACAGTTATAGATATTTAAAATCACTAATAATAGCAAATCTACCATTAATGATTTAGAAAAGATGGAGGTGTAGCTGTGTGGTAAAACGTTTGTTTCCCAACCACATGGTTTCAGGTTCAGTCCCACTAGATGGCATCTTAGGCAAGTATCTTCTACAGCCTCGGATCCACCAAAGCCCTGTGAATGGATTATGAAGCAGAAACTGAAAGAAGACCGTCGTGTATTCTTTTATTTGTTTCAGTCATTTGACTGCGGCCAAGCTGGAGCACCGCCTTTACATTCATACATACTCAAATATTATGTGTGTGTGTGCGTAACTCTGTGTTTGTTCCCACCAACGGTTTGGGTTTGTTGAAGTCCCCGTAAGCTAGCGGTTCGGCAGAGACCGATAGAGTAAGTATCAGACATAATAAAATGAATTACTGGTTCCTATTTGTTCGCGACTAAGCTCTCCAGGGTGGTGCTGCAGCTTAGCCGCAGCCCAAAGATTCAAGTAAAAGATGTGTGTGTGCGTGCGCACGCACACACGTATGTACACACACAGAATGTTAGTAATTTTTTTTTCTTATTATGTAGCCGGAAAAGAACAAAAACAATTGCCATATTCACAATATTGGAAATTAAACAAATATAAAAGACGTTCTAGCGGAAGTGGGAAACGAAAATTCCATCAACTTTCTAATTAATGCAATTCCTCGTAGAGTATAGTAGCAGTGTAGCAATACCTTAAAAACTAAAAAACACGGAACGGTAAATAAAGGAACATTCATACATTAGCAATGTAACTGAAGTGATATAGCTACAGATCGCAAACAGAGGATCTATACAATGGATTTATTGTTCATCGTCTATACTAGATAGTACTAATAAATTTATTTGAAGACCTGCGATGCCCACACATACAAACACGTTATATATATATATATATAAAATACACAGACTCGTATAATCTATACATGTGTGAGTGTGCACGCGCGGTGTGTGTGTGTGTGTGTGTGTGTGTGTGTGTGTGTGTGTGTGTATGTATATATATATATATATATATATATATATATATATATCCAACGATGAAGGGAGGGGGGAGTATCTGGGATCAATTTGTTGATGAATAATAAATTTGACAATGAAAGAAAATTAGAATAATTTGGTCACCATCTTCCTGAATATTAATAATCACTTATAGTTAGTTTCACAAGTTCAGAGATTTAACAATCACAAAATTCCATCTTTATATTAAAACATACATATTTTCTAGTTTCCTAGCCATTGTCTCTATTCGTCTGACTGACTCTCTCTGACAAGTGCGCATCCGTATACACACACACACACACGTGTGTATGTGTGTGTGTGTGTGTGCGTGTAACAAAAGGCAAGACATACTATCCGATCCATTTATTATAACTTTTTCTCAACTACATGGATTTGGGTTCCGTCTCGAAGCGCAGTATCTTGGGCGTCTTCTATAGCCTCGGGCCGACTAAAGCCTTTGTGAATGGATTTGGTAAACGGACAGTGAAAGAAGCCCGTCGAGTATGTACATTATATATTACACACGCACTGTGTGTGTGTGCGTCTGTTCCTCTCTACTGCTTGGCATCGGGTACTGGTTTGTTAACGTCCCCGTAGATTAGGGGTTCAGCAAAAAAGGGTCAGATATAATAAATACCTTGCTTTACAAAAAAAAAAGAAATAATAATAATAAGTACTAAGATTGATTTATTTGACTAAGCGCTTAAAGGCGGTACCCCAGCATGGCCGCAGTTCAATAAATGAAACATTAAAAAGTGATGACTCGCGCGCACGCGCACACAAAAATAGCTAAATAGTGTGTGCGCGTGCGTGTGTTTGCTTGGGAATAATTGTGAATGAAATCCAACATTATGCCTATAGTTATCTTTACTTGAGAGAAGACGTTTTTGTAGGCAGCAACAAAAAGAAGAATCATGTGAGAATCGAAACCAAATTTTTCGTGGTCCTGATTAAATTGGGGGGGAAAAATACCGGAAAAAGTCAGTGAACCTATTAAACGCACCCAAAACCAGGAAGCCATGGGACATTTCACGACCCAGACGCAGATGAATGTTGACGTCGGTGGAATTTGACCCGAGAACAATGCGGAACAAAAGAGAAACTACACACAGAGAGTTAGTTAACGATTAAGCACCGAAATATATTACATGACAACATTTAAGTCCGGCGATCTAGCGCGTCTGCTAACACGACACCCTTGTTCCTTAGCATAATTGCTGGTGTGTGTGTGTGTGTGTGTGTGTGTGTGTATAAACATATACACACATGAAATGGTATTAAATGATATGTCAGTTATGTTAACATAAACATACATTTGTGCGTGTATGTGTATGCATATATATCGTCTGTAAAAAACATTAATCCGAAAGAAGCATACTCTATAAAGATATACAGCAGTACATATTAAAAATGGGGAAAACCCTTTATGGACGGGAAACCTAAGGTAATCCCATAAACCGGCCTTCCCCATTTAAAATTATATATATATATATATATATATATATATATATATATATACATATATATATATATATATATACACCCTAGTTGCTCAAACGTTTCAATACATATTTCTAAAGTTATATATATATATATATATATATATGGGAGAATTTACGAAAAAAACAACAGACGAAGACAGGTGGTGTAAACAACAAATGGATGTATTAGTTTAACGCTCGGGAATATATATACACATGATTGTTATATACATACTTATACCCAGTGTATGTATGTGCATATATCAAAATGCGTGTGTGCACGCGTCTGTTAGGATGCTTAATATCACTACTAAATGTAATATTAGTTTCAAATTTTGGCATAAGACCAAACTAAATGTTATAATATTGATACCTTAAATAATATTGTCTAATATTAATGCATATACATACATACTGATAATATATGCTAGGTTGTAGATACACACGCATTTGGAAGTCAAGGGAAGCGCGCCTACCAAACCGCACAAGATAAGGAAGGAAGAGCTACACACACGCACAATTCTTATCTCTTCTAGGCACAAAGCCCGAAATTTTGGGGGAGGGAACCAGTCGATTAGATCGATCCCAGTACGCAACTGGTACTTAATTTATCGATTCCGAAAGGTTGAAAGGCAAAGTCGACCTCGGCGGGAATTGAACTCAGAATGTAAAGACAGACGAAATACCTTGAGCATTTCGCCCGGCGTGCTAACGATTCTGCCTTCACACACGCACGATTCTGTTGATAGACGAGTAAGTTCTAGATTAGAATATAACGATTCCTAGAATATAAATGTTACCCGTCCTCCAAGAACAAAAAAGAAAGAAAGAAATAAGAGAGAGAAAAGCAATACAGATTGACTAAAGACCGCGAAAATATATGATTATGATAAATACATTAAATGCGAAGAATTTTATTCCTATATATGTGACAAGTCTCAGAAGACATGATTTCCTCGAGGGCCCAGATATAAGAACTAACTAAATGGACATTTAAATAGTAGGCAAAGCATATCTCAAGGCATTGATAAGCAATATGTTGGAAGAAATTCGCCTTCATGTTAAAACTTTCCTTTAGCGCGCATTGCGATAACATTTTAAGAATATAATAGATGTTGTAAATTGTGTGTGTGCGTAGTTTAAAAACATATTTCTTTATGTAAGAAATCTATACTCAGGCTGTGTGTATATATGTTGACTCCAGATAACCTCTAATCGTGACCATGCTAATTTTACTAAGTGTATCACGCCTTTCTTTGATTTGGCTGCTGTTGTTTCTAGCAGGTCGAGCGAGCACTCACAAGGCCCTCCTCGTCGGTTCGTTTCTAAAATACACACACACGCAATTGACATAAACTCTAATATTTGCATTTCGTAGTAAAAAGAAAACAAATCCCACTAAAATAGACGAGCGGCGAAGTAAATATTTTTGTCGGCATGTATGAGAAAGGCGGTGTACCTCTAACTATAAAATGATTAGTGAAGCAAAATATATTTAGATGAATAAACTATGAAAGAAAATATGTTTTCGTAAAGCTCTATCTGTTAACAGAGATGAATTTCACCGACTTGTGTCGGTTCATATAATTATCAACAGAAATTAAAAATCATTTCTAAAACTTATTTCCAGCATTTATACGAGTGAGAATAAGAATTTCTCTATTTTACAGGTCTCATTCTCTATTTCTATCTATCTCTTATTACCTTTCAACAAATTAATTAATACCTCTATAATATAATCGCTATCAATTGACTTTTATTTCATCTTTGTCATATCTTCAATTCCTCGTTCGGCAATTCCGTAAAATAAATAAAACTAATAATTTTCTGTAACGGCTACTTGTAAAAATATATACTTTATTACCTTCGAAAGGAACTCATGCTGTTTCTATACACCGTTTCCTTAAAACCAAAATATAAATATTTCACGCAACTGTGATAGAGTAAATTGATTTTTATTTTTCAATTAGGCAAAGCCTCTAATGTGTTTTTGAGTTCTGTATACCCTAACCCTGTTAAAAATTGTGGAGTTATGAAAAATGGACAAAAACAGCAGTGTTAGTTGGGCATAAACTCCCAGCACACACGCGATTTCCTGAATAATTTTCCACTTTTGATTTTAGTAAAACAATGAAACAGATGAACTTCAGGCAACAGGAAAAAAATTTCGAACGGAATAAAATTAAGAACTATAGGTTAGTTAGTTCTCTAGTCACCTTTAACACCTGGATTTTATTTAGTTTCTATCTTTTGAAATTTTTCATGTTTTATCGAAAACATGAGTAGGTGTCATAAAACTTATTTAGTACCTAAAACTCAGTCGGCAAGTACCCGCCTACACAGCCATAAAAACCTGCTTTAGTGGACGGTAAATAAGTGGGAGATATTTACGATTATAACTTCCCGAAAATCACTAACCATATCTGAATAGAATACAGCGAGGTCGACAGTTAATGATTGTTTACGTAATCAAGCCAGAAACACATTTTTTCTTTTAAGGAAGGGCAAATTTGTGACATTCACGTCTTTCCTTAAAGGTAACTGACCTAAGTGTACTGAAATGGTTCCAACTGGGAACAGAAACCAGGTTGAGGTCTTAGCATGGCAAGAGATTACTCCCTATTTGACATCATTTGTCAGTATTTTGTCAATATTTTCTTTTGACCGTCCACTGACACATCGCGAATTTATAGTATGAAATATTATACTTTACTGTTCGTGCCTTAACAACCCCCATTTCCTCCCTTTAAAAAAAAAAAATGAATTTTCTCAAATGAAATGGTTCCAACCGAAAATCAAAACCCAAGTTATATTATGGGGGTCAGCCTTAAATTTATCCATTCTACAGTGAATACCGAAAAACTCCCACCACCGCAAATACTTTGAGGTACAAGCCCACACTAGTTCTTTCTCAACCTTTTATAACTCACCGGATAATGTTTCACAAACGCACACCCGCCTCAGTTTTGGAAGAAGAAGAAAAACGCACACACGCACACAGTCGATTATTTTAATCAGAAACAAGTTAATTTTGCGCGGTGGTTTCTTATTCATATTTCTTCATAGTATCTCATCTAGCTTATGACTCCGTTTAGATGAATGATTCTCAACCATTTTTTTAAATACTCGAGTGGACCTTCATAGCCATTCGATGTTTAAAAAAAATACTTTTTTATAATTAAATATTAGGAATTGTATTTAAAAATGTTAAAATATTTTGTGTATTGTAAAAATATAACCGATTTATTGCGCAAACTTTAACTAAATCTTATATGGACTTCCGTTGGGTGTTGCAAGACTGTTGTCCCCATGTTAAATTTCTATGAAAATTACTAAAAGCGAGGACCTTGTCATGAAATTATTTGGGTTTTGCCACATCGTCTTTTTTTTACTCATTCATAACACATTATCCAACTCATTTTCTAACCCCAACAAAGATTGTTTTTAAGGTATTCAAAATATAAGCATTGCACCTGGCTTAAATACATTATTTCTAAGAAAACACTCGGCGAACTAACAGTACTCGATGACATATGTCGCCCCTTTCTGAGTTCACAGCAACCCGAAAGGGTCGTTACGTAGCCCAAGTTATAAACCACTGGTTCCTTACAAACGAAATTTACAATATTGCAGGTAACGAGTTGAGAGGAATAAAAAGTAATGTTAATCTTAACTTAAACTGAGATTAGAATAAAAAGATACAGAACTAACAATTTCTACTTTACAAATAACAGCCTGAAACGTTAATCATAAGGCAAACAGATTAAAATCTAGGTGGGGTTTGAACCTTCAAACACAAAATCAGTTGTCATAAACATCAAGTCTTATTCACCTTTCTCATGCTTGAAGTTTAAGATGTTTAAGGGAGGGGAAAAGGAAAACAGTTGACACACCTTTCCTAAATAACAAAACAGCCGCTGTGACAGAACATTCACTTTTAACATCAGTGTCAAGCCTACAAAGTTAATGAATTCAGGACTTGACTGATATTTTATTTTACCAACCTCAGAAGAATTTATGTTGAAGTCAATTGCGGTGTGATCTGAACTCAGACAAGTAATATTATACATACATACATATAAACACACACGAACGCAACTAAATACTGCTAGTCATTCTACCAATTACGTTACACCACGGCCATTTCGAGTAATAGAAACTAACAGTCATTTCCTCCATAGTTTCAAAGCTTTGGTATCTCTTAGAAGGCGGTGTATGATATTTTTGTATTTTGGGAGGGGCAATTTATATCTCTAATGCACAGGGCTACAATTTTACGAGTGAAAACGAAGCCTTCACGCCTTTCGGAAGGACCTAATAAAATAGCTACAACTGGAAATGGAAACCCGAAACGAAGATGCTAACTTGGCAAACCTGAAAACTCATTTCAATCAACACAACACAACAGAATTCCCAATGTGACAAAATGCATCAGGTTTATTACATTGGGAATGGAGGTAGATTAATTGGAAATTTTAGCTACAAGGTAGATAAAAATTGCCTTTGTAATTTACTTCCAGGAAAAGCATTTTTCTTTTATAAAGGGAACGGTTTACTGAACTTGTATATTACAAACATTTACGTCACGCTACGGTCGATTTGTCAAGACTTGACATCTCATTTCCTCTCTATTCTAGCACACCACGGGCCACACTTACAGTTGAGGGAAACTGGGAAGGATTCACAGAAATTACTTGTCAGAAAAGTGTTACAAGGCTTAGGTTTTGGTGAAACGATCGTGCTGAATAGTAACAATTATTTCTCGCATAAGCAGAACAGCTAAAATTTAAAAGAACCTGAACAGATGAAAGGCAAAATCGACCCATGCGATATCTGAACAGTAAAAAAGCACAGGCGCAATGGCATGTCCATATTTTTTGAGGAAGAGGGATAGAATCTATTAATCGATTCCAGATCTTGATTGGTGCTTTCTTTTTTCGACACCAGAGTTCATGAACGGCAAAGTTTACCTTGGTGATATTTGATTTCACCCAGATCATAACTAAATACTGCAAGGAATTTAAGTCGCCGGCATGCAAGTTTCGCAATCCACTGCCTTTTGAAATATATTAATAATAATAATTGCTAACGATGGCGCAAGGATTTATAGAGAACATGTACAATTAATTCAATTGGCTTACTTGTACCGTGTTTTTCATTGGGGGTCTTTAAAAGGGAAAGATGACCTGGGAATGTAAAGAACCGGGGCAAACACAGCAAAGCATTTCTCTTGACGATCTAACGATTCCTTCAATCCATTCATTACCCGCTTTGACATTTTTTTACTTTAAAACACAAAGCCGGCTTTCTTGAGAGTCGATACCATCAGCCAAAGTACTAAACTGACAGTTTTACCGACCCAGAAGGAATAAAATGCAAAATAATAATAACCCATTAATTATTTGCCACCGGAATCCATTCATTCATGAGAATTTAACAGGATGCATGGTGCTGTACAAATACATAATTATATAAAAACAAGGGCTATGAGTAAGGCCGTTATACACTTTATATCAAGATGATGATGATCATTAAATGATTAGGACTCGAAACTATAATACTTTCGAATGTCTAAGCCTGATTCTGTCTGTAGCTCAATGCCGATAGGATGGCTCTAGAATAACATGTTTCAACGAGGTACAAAGGACGTTAGATTCACACAAGAGTAATGAACTCGTATCAATTGCTTTGAGCGGAGTGAAATATATTTCGGATCTAGATCCTATATTTCAAACTGAGATGTGGAGTTGGCTTAACGGCATAACCTGCCTGACGTTATGGAATAATTTTACTAGCTAAAAAGTTTCAAATATGTAATTGAAGTGTACTGTTGAATGAATTCTTCCCTAGTACATGACCTGAAGTGGAGGCGCAATGGCCCAGTGGTTAGGGCAGCGGACTCGCGGTTTCGATTCCCAGACCGGGCGTTGTGAGTGTTTATTGAGCGAAAACACCTAAAGCTCCACGATGCTCCGGTAGGGGTTGGTGGCGAACCCTGCTGTACTCTTTCACCACAACTTTCTCTCACTCTTTCTTCCTGTTTCTGTTGTGCCTGTAATTCAAAGGGTCAGCCTTGTCACACTGTGTCACGCTGAATATCCCCGAGAACTACGTTAAGGGTACACATGTCTGTGGAGTGCTCAGCCACTTGCACGTTAATTTCACGAGCAGGCTGTTCCGTTGATCGGATCAACTGGAACCCTCGACGTCGTAAGCGACGGAGTGCCAACGCACAACATGACCTGAGGGATGAGAAACAAGCCAGAATATAGTACAAGGAAAACACATCACTCTGCTGTCAAATTGTGAGAAGGGAACAATCAATGGAATCGGGATCATTACAAAGCTGGTACTTTATGGTATCGATTCCTGGAAGGGCAACATGGTCAATCCCGACAGACATGAACTTAGAACGCACAGAAATGAAGCTAAATGTCACCAGACATGTCTAACAATTTGCAGCTTCTGCTACTCTACAACAACAATAATGATGATGATGAATAAATTAAATAATTAGATTTTCAACAAGAAGCTATATTAAATGTAACAATAAATCTGAGACGGAAAAGAGAGAGAGAAAAAACTTAGTTCACTGACTGGGTTGAAACCACTTTTGCTTACCAAGCGCATAATCGACTACGTTATAGAAAGAAAAGTGTAATGATAGAGGATTGAATATATTGTGATATATGAGCGGTACTTATTTTATTGGCCCCAAAATGACAAAGCTGATTGTAACAGGATTGGAACTCGGGTTTAATAAAATCAATATTGGATATTTGCGCTACCATAACTGCCATCTCGTTGCGTCAGAATGAAAATGATGATAGTTATTAACACTGGTGATCAATCATTTCTAGTATGACGCATATTTGGATATAATCAGTTGTAACATTCATAATACTTAATTAGGTACGAAACTTTCCGAGTTAATAACAATAATAATAATAGATACAGTGAGAATGTCAAGTCGTGCATTGCATGTCTAACGATGTTCCTGTCTTCTCTCTACAGATAAGGTGTTTTAATGATGTAAACAATTTAATATATAAAACACAAAGCATTTTCAGAATAAGTTGGTGGTAATTAATACTGGAATTTTCAAGTAATTTTTAAAAATCAAAATACGGAAAATATATATTTTTTTCCAAGCAATTATGTTAATTGTTAGCATTTTCTACTCACTTCCCAGTATGTTACTAATACTAATTTTGTCGACAGAAACAGAAGTGTGAAGTAGTGTCAGACTATTTGAATTTACGGGACCGAGAATGAGGAAACTAAGTTATTCATTCTTGTGAAAATAAGTGAATATATAAATAAATTATCAAAACACAGAGAAATAGACAGATGCGCATACATGCACACATAGGATGGATCAAACGGATGCTTGTTGTGTCAAAAAAAAACAAAAAAAAAAAACAGCAGCGAAGCTAAAACACAACCGAAACGATGTTTCGGACGACAAAACAAAATACTTGGTGTATTGTGGAACTCAACTCTCTAAGGAATCGATGGACCATTGATGGGTCTGCAAATCCAGTTCTCAAAATACACATTTATATTCAAACGCAATATTAATTAAAGAATGTGTGTGTGTGTGCAAGCGCGCGTTAAAATATTTTAAAGCGCTTGAGAATAAACAACACGCACTGATGATATGACTGAGATAAAATTCATATATGTATATATACATATATATATATATATATATATATATATATATATATATATATATATATATATATGTGTGTGTGTGTGTGTGTGTGTGTGTGTGTGTACATGTATATATATATATATATATATATATGTGTGTGTATATGTATATATATGAACATGTATATATATATATATATGTACACGTATATATATGTACATGTATATATATATATATATATATATATATATATATATGTATGAGTGGTATAAAATGAATTGTTGGTGTAACATGACACTCTGGTGATTTGATGAGTTAGCTTTCTTTATTTTCATTAATTTGTGAATATACAATTGTACAATGCTGAGCATACATATTAATATATGCATAATTTCTTCCATATGGAAATTAATACAAGAAAGTTGCGAAACAGCTGTAACCCTATAGAAGTCACATAGTTAAATATATATTCACCTCTGATACCCTGTGAATTTATGGAAAGCGGACGTTAAATGATGATGATATATATATATATATATAGACAGATAGATAGGTAGATATTTATGAAACCAATGAACTCTTCCAAGTGGCACGCTTGAACAATTGTGAAGAACTGTTCACGTGAAACCATTGGTTGCCTTCTTAACCCACAAATAAAGTGTGTATGTGCATGTATATAAAACCGGTGTGTTATCATTTTAAATGTTGCTGCATATGTATTTGAATCACAAAGGAGTGGTTAGTTGTTACTATTCTAGAAAGAATATAGGAAAGGAGAGTGCAGTGCCCATTGATGACGTATGAAATATGATTTGGAAGCTCAAAAACTCCATGAATCAATACATTAAGCTTTGGACAATTGGGGAAAACACATTATTTGGAAGACATTTATGGGCAATCGAAACAGATAAACAAAATCAAAGCAAATATCAAATACGGATTGGATGGAACATGTCCACAACTATAAAAACAACAGGAACTACTTAGATGATTAATATGAGCAACAGACCTTGCTGGTGCCATGTAAAAAGTACTCAGTTCACTCTATAAAGTGGTTGGTGTTAGGAAGGACATCCAACTGTAAAAACCATGCCAAAACAGACCGAAGCTTTATTCAGTCCTCTGGCTTGCCTGCATAGTGTAAATCTGTCCAACCCATGCCAGCATGGGAAACGAATGTTAACTGATGAAGATGACAATGATTTGTATATTCGTGCGAAAGTCATACAAATCATTCCGAAAAAATCCTTTAGTTTCATGAGTTAACTAAATCAATAAAGGATATTTTCTTTGATTTTGTTCATCAGTAACAGTTGCATTTAAATATCTACAATACATATGTGTGTGTATTATATATATATATATATATATATAAATATATATATATATATATATATAAATATATATAGCTGCCAGATCAGACTGGAACCTGGTGCAGCTCTCTGGCTTACCAGCTCCAGTCAAACCATCCAATCCATCGCAGCATGGAAAGCAGATGCTAAATGATGATAATGATGATATATACAGGTGTATGCATAATTGAGTATGTGTGTACAAATATGAATATATATGCATTATATGAATGTATAAAGATATATATGTTTTTATAAATATATACATATAAATGTATATAAATACACACACACACACACACACACACACACACATATGTGCTTGCAACTTTTGACAGCCATTATCCTGAGTTTCAGAATCACAAAAACATGTGTCTAAATCATTAGACAGCTACAAAGACTGAAGACTTGAACATGTTTTGCTTGTGTGGTTCCTTTATGGTAACTGGTATGCTAACTTCCCACTGAAGAGGTTGTATTAACTTAACAATAACTGCAAACTGCTGCACTCACACGTGCATTTTATGAACTACAGTGTAATATCCAGGTCACTCCACATAAAATACACCATTTGAGCGTGGCCGTTGCCAGTACTGCCTGACTGGCCTTCGTGTCGGTGGCACGTAAAAGCACCCACTACACTCTCAGAGTGGTTGGTGTTAGGAAGGGCATCCAGCTGTAGAAACTCTGCCAAATCAGATTGGAGCCTGGTGTAGCCATCTGGTTTCACCAGTCCTCAGTCAAATCGTCCAACCCATGCTAGCATGGAAAGCGGACGTTAAACGATGATGATGAGGTATAAAACAGTTATATACAAGCCAGAATAATTTCGTGTAAGAAGCAGACCCCGTGTGGGTCTGAAGGAAAATCCTACATTCTTCAGACCTGTCTCAGTAAGGATTCAGGGTGGCTCCTGTGTGAAGTTCAGTATGAGATGAGAAATTATGAGAAAACATAAGCCTAAGCTCATTTCATGCTAGAGAAAAAACTGTTTAGCCCTAGGGTTTGTAACATTGTACATCCATTGTGCTATGATGGATAATAATGATATTTTGTGAAGAAACAAAATTATCAAAATTGATAAAAAAATATTGATTTAAAATGGAAGAACAAAGATCAAATGACTACAAAATTCAATCTGTGCACTTAAAAATCATTGTCAGTGAGAAATCAGTGATAGGGGTTTGAAAGGTAATCAGACACTAAGTTATATAAACATAATGCTAAGATAAAGGTTGATAAAGGGGGAATTTCAAAAGATAAAAAAGGAAGAATGGGGGGGGGGGGAAGACAGAAAGAGAAAAGTGAAGGGAAAAAAAAGAAAAAGAAAGATAAGGAATTTTAAAGAAGAAAAAGACAAAAGTGAAGAAGGTACATGTCCACATACACACATATATATGCATACATATGTATATACACACACACATACATCAATATATACATGTACATATATATGGATACAGATGAATGCATAGATATTTACATATATATATATTCATTTTTATATATGCATACTTATATATACATATACAGGTTTGTATACAAATGTATATATGTGCAAGTATATATATACAAAGATGGACTTATGTAAGAGGGTGCAAACATTAACTGTATATGCATGTGTATATATATATATATATATATATATATATATATATATATATATATATATACGTGTGTGTGTATGTATAAATATGTATAGATCTTGTATACACATACATGTATGTACATACAGATATGTATATATACATATATATGCATATATGTATATATACATATTTACATATAAACATAAGTAGATATATATAGGCATACTTAAAATGTATGCATGTATATACACATGTGCATGTGTAATATGTATATACGATGATGATGATGATATTAACAAATGTGATATAGATATACATTATATATACCTTTAAGTTTTTAAATATATATCATCATCATCATCATCATCGTTTAACGTCCGCTTTCCATGCTAGCATGGGTTGGACGATTTGACTGAGGACTGGTGCAACAGGATGGCTACACCAGGCTCCAATCTAATTTGGCAGAGTTTCTACAGCTGGATGCCCTTCCTAACGCCATATATATATATATGAATGTTCAATTTATAGGAAAGATCTGGGGGAATAATTGTAAGGTAGCCAGATGTCACATAAGTGTCCCAGGAATCAGTGATCACACTTGTGTGGGAGTTAATTCCAAGGAGAAACGAGATGTATTTTAGAAAACATAGGAAAAATTGAAAATGAGGACAAATGCTCAAGATGTTATCAAATCATTTATATGTTCATATCATCGACATATGTTTCGATGGATGCATTCAAAATAAATCCAACATGATTAGAGTGTTTGCCTCCATTTTTTATTTTTTATATATATATATATATATATATATATATGTGTGTGTGTATAATTACATGCATGTATAAACATAAATACGCATACATATGTATGAACATCATAATTATAATCATCTTTCAACATTCAGATTCGTGGCTAGCATGAACTGGACAGTTTGAAAATATTCTGAAATATCTGAGGCTTGCATCATACTTCAGTGTGTGCTTTGGCATGATTTCTGTGGCTGGGTGGCCTTCTTAATACCAACCAGATTGCAGTGTAGTAGGTGCTTATTTTCACAGTATCATTACTAGCAAGGTTGACAAGCAGGTTAGAAGATGGAAGATCCCCTTCAGCAGTGAAAAAAGAGGCAGTTTTATGTCAGATGTCACAATATGACAGAAGGGGCCAGAGCAAAACAGGTTTCTTGCTAAAGAGGAGCTACATATACATGCATGTATCTATCATTAGACTGATATATATTGATACACACACACACACATGTATTTATATATACACATATATATATATATATTCCTTTGTTCATTTTTGACATCCATTTTGACATGTTAGCATGAGCTAGCAAAATAGATTATTGAGGCATTGGAGCACATTCAGATGCTCCTCCTGAATGTATACATAAGAAGTGGAACAGCTAAAGATTACATACCGAAAGAGCATCTACTGTATAACTGCTTACATCTTCAAAGGCACACAAAACCAGTGGTTGATTTTTTTTTTTTTTTTTACAGGGAAAATGAGAACAAAATGTCACTGCTTGTAGCTCACTGACACATACATATACATGCATAGACAGAAAACAAGCACGCACACACACACACATGTATATAGGTGACAATATGTATGTATATTTC